>NW_025372331.1:0-3313 GCF_016433145.1 Gracilinanus agilis | reverse complement strand
CTCTCTCTCTCTCTCTCTCTCTCTCTCTCTCTCTCTCTCTCTCCCTCCCATCCACACCTCCATTTCCACCCAACCCTAGCGAGCTAGATTCTGGGCACCTCATCCCAGGTCCCGCCCCACTAGCCTGTGTGGATAAAGCGGGGCTGGGCCGCTCTGTCCTCCCGTTTGGGACGGAGAAAGAAAGGGCAAACCCGGCTACAAACTAAAAGTTTGGCCTTCAAATGGGAAAAGAGTGGGGGAGAGAACTGGGACCTCCAAAGATCTGGCCGGGCTTAGCTGCCTGGGAAAGGATTTCGGAGGCCCCTGGGGAAAGGTCTCTTTGCAAAGAACCCCCCCCCCCCCGCCTTGGGAAAATTAGGGTCACGCGCTTTCTCTGTAGCCGTAGACCCTTGTATCGGAACTGAAGGGTAGCAGGAGACCACCAACTTCCGGGGACAGATGCGGGTTTTTTTACTTCATTTGATTTAGAACTCCTAGGGCAAACCGCCGTTCCAGGGCAGTGTCCCAGGTTGCCTAGGAAGAACGGAGGAAGGGGACTTCCCTCTGGGAGCGGGGTGCCGGCCGCAAGCAGAAGGGCTCGGGCTAAGCCCTTTCAGGGCAGTGAGCCCCTCTCGGGCCAGGGTCCCCGCCATCGATTAAGAAAGAAGCCACTTTCCGAAACGCCTTTTCTTTGCGTGGGGTCCCGCTCCACTAACTGCCAAAAGGGAGGCCATAAAAATGCGAAAAGTTCGTTTTAAGGGCTCAAATCCGGGTTTCACTGGACCAGGGGAATGGTGCAGTGGTTCCCCAATCGGGAATTTTTCCTCCAAATTAACCCCAGAAGGTGGCATCGAATGCCGACCTTCTTCACTCGGAGAACTCTCCCACCCTCAAGTGGGCTACCCTGGTTTTGTTGTTGTTGTTGTTGTTGTTGTTGTTTGGGGGAGGGGGGGCGCGCTAGGGAGGATCTCTCAGAAACCATCAATTTCATAGGGATCCACAGAGACCGCACCCAACCCCAAGGTTTGGGAGAGCGGGCAAGAAAGACCTCCCTCCGCCCTGACCCTACGTCCACGTGCCTCTGAGGGAAAGCCCTTTGTTTACATGTGTGTTCATGCACCCCAGGGTCCACTATCCGTTAGTTACAGTAAGCCCCTCGGGGGCGCCGGCCTCTGGAAGGCCCGGGACTCGGGGAGATTGGTCAGTTTTCTCTTCTATTTCTGCATTCTGACCCGGGGAGGACGAAAGGCAGGCAGGCGGGGCAGAGGTCCGAGCCGTGCTTGAGATAGGAAATTAATGCCACCAAAGCGCGAGGCAGCGGGGTGCGCCTACGGAAAGCGCGCTGTTGGGAGTGCGATGGCCCGCTCGCCTTGGAAACCCAACTCCCTCTAATGACTGATGTGACCTTGGAAGACGCCCTTAGCCTCTCAGGGGCTCAGTTAGCTGCTTTGTTAAATGACGGACCTGGACGAGAATGACCTCTCGGGGTCCCAAAGGGGCAGGGCTGAACTTGCCTTCGAAAAATCTTTGCCTTGTCCCAAGGGCTCTGACTGGGCTGGGAAGCTCTTGGGATGAGCCTCGGGAGGGTCTGGGAGGTCGGTGAAATGGCTGGGGGCGGGGGAGGGGCACCACGTTGGTGAAACGGGGCGTCTTGGAGGTCCGCTCCAGGTGGACACGTCCACTCCCGTGCTCCCATTTCTTACCATTTCATTAGAAAACCCTCAAAGCCCCAGCACTGGCTCTCCAGGCCCTCCTCCGTCTGTTTTCGATTTGAAATCCATGTTGAAACCGTTGGGATTTTTGCTTTATCATTCAGAGGATAGCCGTTTCCGAACGCAATTGGGTGCTTGGAGAAGAACCGGCTCGTTGAATGTTCAGATTGGGACAATTGAGGCTGCTCATTGGAGGGGGGCGGGGGTGCTGTTAGAAAATTTCGCCCAGCCCTCAGCCCTCTCCGGCCGGGGGTGGAAGGGTGGGCTCGGGCTAAGGCTGGATGGTTGAGGGCTTAGATGGGGGGCCCGTTTGGCTGGAGCCGGTGCGATGTGAGTCCCGGGCCAAGCTGCGCAGCCTGCCCAGCCCGGGGGACAGCGGCGGGCTCCTCCAGGACTCCCTGGGACGCGAAGAAAGCTTGGCTGAAATTAAAAATGGAAACGGATTTTTTAATGAATGTCTCCGTTGGGGGGGGGGGGACCTCATGCTTTCGTGTGTGCTTTTTCTGGGGCAAAATTTCCTGTGCGGTTTGCCCGGCAAGATCAAAGGGAGCTAATTAACTTTTCTATAAGGTAAACAAAACTTTAACTTAAAATGGCCCTTCCCCTGAAGTATGTGGGAAGTGGGGCTTTTGTGAGACGGAAGGAGGGAGGGAGGGAGTCAGAAAGGGAGGGAGAGACAGAAGAGCAAACGGGCGAGCCCCCTCGAATTTTGCTTTCCCAGCATTGCAAGGCTTCCAAGGTACTGGGAACCTGATGGCCTAAGAAGGCTCGACTCTATGGGTCTCAGTCTGCTTCTCATTTACGTGTGTCTCCCTCTCCATCTTTACGATTCTCGCTTTGTCTCTCTGACTTTGTCCCTGAGACTCTCTCGATGTCTTTGTCTCTCAGTCTCAGTCAGTGCCCTTCTCACTGTTTCTGTCTCTGCGTCTCCGCGGCTCTCTAGCTGTTTTGTCTCTCATGTCTCGTTCATTCTTCCTTCCTTCCTTTTTTTTTTTCTGTCAGTTTCTGTCTCTCATCTGTTCTCTCTCTGTCTCTCTGTTTCTGTCTGTCTCTGTCTCTCTTTTTCTCTCTCTTTCTCTGCCCCTCTCCCTTTCTGTCTCTCCATGCCAGTCTCTCTATCGCTCTAGATCTCTTCTTTCTATGTGTCTTTGTGGGTCTTTCTGGTGTTTTTCTTTTCTTTCCACCAAAATAATCTTTAAATCAAACGGCTGAAGCTCTGCCAAGTTCAAATCCCTCTTAAGATTAATAGGGCATTGTCCCGTTAATAGAAAATTCATTCTCCCTAAAGCCCCTTTAAGGAAAGCTGGGTGTGTGAGGGGACTCATACAAGAGTGTGAGAAAATGGAAGTTATGGACACTCCCATCCCCCTTCCACCACCACCTTAAAAAAAAAAAGGTTCTGTTAAGAAATCTTGCCTTATTTTCAGTGATCCCAGGTGGTGGGGTTGTGGGAGGGAGATTGTGAATGACAGCTTTTTGTCTGAGCCATCCCTCCCAAAAGATGGAAGGAAGGAGAAAAGAAGAGAATGTGAAGAAAGGAAAGAAGAAAAAGGCATTAAGAAGGAAAGAAAGGAAAAGGAAGAGAAAGAAAGAGAGAGAGAGAGAGAGAGAGAGAGAGAGAG
>NW_025372330.1:0-7265 GCF_016433145.1 Gracilinanus agilis | reverse complement strand
CCTCCCAGAGAGCAGGCAACCACATTCAGTAAACTGTAAAAATAATTGCCCATTTCCAAAGCTCTGTATAATCTGTTTTGAAACAGCAATAAGACACAATCACTGCTGATTTTCTGGGTGAAAATTAAATTTCTCCACCAGCCCAGCAAGTCACCCTCTGCACTTAGCTCTCTTCCTCTCTCCCTACAGACCAGAACAGATGGAAGCCAGACTAGCTTTAACTCCAAGTCATTGGAGCTTATTTTAATGCTTTCCACAGTTTGAGTGGAATTCATTAGGTTTGTCTCAGACTCTGTCCATGTCGATTTAGCAACCAGGAAGCACCTTAGTATGAAATTCTCTCACCCCAGAGTCCTGGCCCTTGAAGACAGTTCCTATGGAGAGTCTTCCCTCCATAGGTAATGGGTACAAAGCTTCAGCCGTCCCATCCTCTGAGATGAAGATTATTGATCCATGAGACTGAAGAGTTCTTAATCACCTAATCTGGTCTTTTCTCAGTCCTCATCCTCCTTGACCTCTCTGCAGACTTTGGCAGTATCCATCACCTTCCTCTCCTGAATATTCTCTCCTATCTAGGCTTCCATGACAATGTGTTCCCCTGCTTCTCCTCTCTGTTTGACCATTCCTTCTCAGTTTTCGTTGCTATATCTTCATCCAGGTCACTCTTGCTAATTGTAGATACCCTCAAAGGGCTGTCCTTCTGCACACTCTTTTCCTTCTATCTTATTTCTCTTGGTGACCTCAACTGTCATAGATTCAGTTAGGGACTAGTAGGTGGCACAGTGGGTAAAGCATTGTACATAGAGTCAGGAAGATATGAGTTCAAATTTAGCTTTAGATGCTTACTAGTTTTGTGACCCTGAGCAAGTCATTTAACCTCTATTTGCTTCAGTTTACTCTTCTGTAAAAGGAAATAATAATTAAACCCACCTTCCAAGCTTATTGGAAGGATCAAATAAGATAATGATTGTAAAGTATTCAGCACAGTATCTGGTATATAACAAGTACTATATAAATGTTAGCTAATAGTATTATTTCCATCATCTCTCTGCTGATGATTCCCAGATCTACTTCTCCAGCCTTACCCTATCTCCTCACACCAGTGGTCTAGCAGACATCTTGAACTGGAGTCCTGTAAACGTCTTAAATCCACCATATCAGAAACTGAATCTTTCTCTTTCTCTCCCAGCCCTCACTTCATTAGAATTTTCCTGTTACCATTGAGGGCACTAGCATCCTCCCAGTTACCCAGGTTCAAAATCTAGATGTCATCCTTGATCCCTAGATCTCACTCCCCATATCCATTCACTGCCTTCCTTCATAACATTGTTCCTCTGACATTGCTGCCGTCCTGATTCACATTCTTCTCATCTTCTCCTTGAACTAATACAGTAACCTTCTGCTTGGTCTCCATACCTCAAGTCTCTTCCAACTCCAGTCCATCCTTGGTTCACCTCTCAAAGTAATTTTCCTAAAGTTCAGTTTTGATCCCATAACCCTACTTACACAGTTGAACTAAGATGGCTTCCTAGTACCTCCAGGACCAAATATAAAACTCTGTGTTTGGTTTTCAAGGCCCTTTATAACCTGGCCCCTTCCCAGCTTTCCAGTCTTCTTACACTTTGCACTCTCCCATGTCATTGACAATTCAATGATAGTGGCCACCTTGTTTCTCCCACAAGACAATCTGTCTCCTGACTCTGGATATTTTCTGGCTGTCCATTGAGCTCTCTTCCTCCTCATCTCTCCCTCTTAACTTCTTTGGCTTCCTTAAAGTCTTAACCAAAATCTCACCTTTTACAAGAAGGCTTTTTTGGTCCCCTTTAGTGCCATCCAGTTATTCCTCCAGCTTATCCTGTGTGTCCCTTGTTTGTACATGGTTGCTCACGTATGACTGACAGTCCATTGGACTATGAACTCCTTAAAAGCAAGGACTATTCTTTGTTGCTTGTTTGTTTGGGGATTTTTTGCTTTTCTTTGTAACCCCAGCACTTCATGGAAATACTGGCATATAACTATTTAACACATTCTCAGTAACTGACTATCAGAAACACTATCAAAGGTTTACAGAGAAGTAAAGTCTTGGCCAAGATCAAATAAGGAACAAGTAGAAAAGATGACATTTGAACCCAGGTTCTCTGACTTCAGATCCAGTGTAGTAAAATGGAAAGATCTGTGCCTGAGCATTGCAGGAATTGGGTTTAAGTCCTGCCTCTGTCACTCACTACTTCTGTGACCTTGGGCAAATCTCTCACCTGTAATATGAGGAGACTAGACTAAATAAATGACTTCTACAGTTACTTCTAGATCAATGTTCCTAACTTTTCTCTCAAAGAGTTCTTTTCTCACTGATCAAATTACACCATCTACCCCAAACAGAAAGTCCTGCTCTTTGATTTTCTAGCTAGTTTTAGACTCATATGATCATAGATCTAGAACTAGAAGGTATGACAGAAGTCTTTAGTCCAAATTGTCTCCCACTTTACAGAGAGGGAAACTGAGATTGACCCGATTTAATTGTGATATGGAATCACACAAATAATATCAGAGGCAGGATGCAGATGCCAGGTCTTTGGCTACAGAGCAGTGCTCTCTTCACAAGCAACACCTCCTTAAAAACCACATTGTTTTCTTATAAGAGAAAACATTAATAAAAGTGGAATATCATCATAATCATAGGCATCATCTCATCATCACTATCACCATCATCACCACCATCATCATCACTACCATCTTCATCTTCATTGACATCATCATCTTAGCTAACATTTATTAAGTATTGACTATGTGCCAGAGACTGGGCTGATAACTTTCTTTTTTTCATTAGAAAATTTTTATTTAATTAATTAATTTAGAATATTTTTCCATGGTTACATGATTCATGTTCTTTCCCTCCCCCCTCCCACTCCTCTCTCATAGCCAATGAGCAATTCCACTGGGTTTTACATGTATCACTAATCAAGACCTATTTCCATAATATTAATATTTGCACTGGGGAGATTGCTTAAAGTCTACATCCCCAATCATATCCCCATCAGCCCATGTGGTCAAGCAGTTGTTTTTCTTCTGTGTTTCTGCTTCCTCTGAATGTGGATAGCACTTTCTCATAAGTCTCTCAGAAATGTCCTGGGTCATTGCATTGCTGCGAGTACAGAAGTCCATTACGTTTGATTATTCCACAGTGTATCCATATCTGTGTATAAGGTTCTCTTGGTTCTGCTCCTTTCACTCTGCATCAATTCCTGGAGGTCTTTCCAGTTCACATGGAATTCCTCCAGTTCATTATTCCTTTGAGCACAATAGTATTCCATCACCAACAGATACCACAATTTGTTCAGCCATTCCCCAATCAAAGGGCATCCCCTCACTTTCCAATGTTTTGCCACCACAAAGAGCGCGGCTATAAATATTTTTGTACAAGTCTTTTTCCTTATGATCTCTTTGGGGTACAAACCCAGCAATGGTATGGCTGGATCAAAAGGCTGTGCTGATCACTTTCAAACATTATCTCATTTGCAAAATTAATTATCTCTATTTAATTAAAGGCAATAACACTCATTGCAATACTATTTGCATTTGAACCTGTTTTAGGTGCTGTTATTTCCATTTTACAAGTGAGGAAACTGAGGCAGAAGTGACATGATTTGCCCAGGAACCCACAACTGGCAAATGTCCAAAGTTATCACCTGATTAATCACCAATGGATCTCTGCTTAAGTGACAGGAATCAGAGATCTGAGACTTGCTTAGGATCATAGCTGGAAGGAACAATAGAAGCCACTTAGACCAATCTCCTTATTCAATTAGTTTATTTTATTTTAATTACCTTTTTTCTAACCCCTTTACATCGGCTATATGACACAGCAAATAGAGTTCAAGTCTATGCTTAAATACTTCCTATCTGTGTGACCCTGAGCAAGTGACTTAACTCTGATCTTCCTCAGTTTCCTCATCAGAAAAATGCAGATGATAATAGCACCTACTTCCCAGGGCTGTTGTGAGAAGTCCAGCACAGTATCTGGTACATAGTAGATGTTTAATAAATGTTTACTTCCTTTTCCTTTATTTTTTAAACTTTTACCTTTAGTCTTAGTTCTAAGGCAGAAGAGTGGTAAGGTTTAAGCAAATGGGGGTTAAGTGACTTGCTAAGAATCATGCAGCTAGGAAGTGTCTGAGGCCATATTTGAGCCCATAATCTCCCATCTCTGGCCAGACTCTCTATCCACTTTTTTCCTTTATTTTACAGATAAGGAATCAAGAGCAGTGCTGAGATTCAAACCTAGGACCTCTGGCTCTAAATCCATCATTCTTCCCTTGTTCCAACCAGAGTCTGCCTTTCACCTTCACCCATATCCATTCTGACTCCCCACTCCCAATATGGCAGCCAAAGTCTCAGAATATCCATAGAGGAGGTAGTCCATCCTAATGGCGTTCAGGCCACAAGAGCCAAAGTCCTAGACCTTTGGCCAAAACCAAAGCTCTGAGCCAAGGAGAGCATGGTTAATTTTTAAGTGCATAGTAAAATTAATGACTGCCATTTGGAAGCCTTTAATTAAAGCCAAGAGCACTTACCACAAAACTGGGTACGTTTGAACCTGCTTTCAAAACAGAAAAACCAAATTCAATTGAAGGTGAAATCACTCGTACATGGGCCTAGGAGGAGGAGGGTGTGACTTAATCTCCTGTTCCTCACCTCATAAACTACTTGTGTTTATTAACAATATTATTATTATTATTATTTAGATACCTGTATATATATGTCACGCTGATTGATTTTGCAATAACCGGCTCTTATAAAAGAGAATATTGCTATGGCTTTCCATAACCTCCAACAGAGTTATTAAGACCAAGACATGATGCTAGATAACATCTTGTCCCCCAGAGGCCCGACCTGACTCACATACTGATGGGCTCTTGTGTTTTGCTAATGAAAGGTGCTACGACATTCTAAGGAAGCCAAGAAAATACGCTCCTCTTTCCCTGGGAACACCCAGCTGAGTAACCCGCCTGGCACTCCCCCCATTCCACCTGCCTGCAACTCTCAGACGCCAGCTAGTCCACTCACCTTGTTTTACAAATAGGGAAACTGAGGCCTGTGTAGAATAAGTGACTTTGCAAAGGTCACATAAGTGAATCTAAACGAGGTTCCTCTGATAGGAGAACTAGCAATCTTTTCATGATACCACACTGGGTGCTCAATGCAAAGCATAAAAATATTAACAAGTAGAATTCACCAACTGTCTGAGAACTCCCAAATGGAATGGAAAATCAATTTTCAAGACACTTAGGAGGATCATAATATCATAAATTCAGAGATGGAAGGGGCCTCTTTTACAAATAAGGAAACTGAGGAAGACCACAGCTAAGTAATAGAAACTACTTGTGCTTATATTATTTTATTTATATGTAATATAAATATTATTTAGATGCTGGGTATATATGTCAAATGACTTACCCAAGGTCTTCCAGGTATAAGTGGTAGAGATGGAATTTGAACTCAAGTCCTATGACTACAGGGCCAGTGTTTATTCCACCATACCACGCTGCCTTCCTCATGGGCAGTGAAGCCCAGAGAACTGTCTATTCTTCCCCCCAAACTCCTTCAAAAGACTCAGACTGCATAGCTTCTCTCCAGTCCATGCACCAACCACTCATCCCCAAGACACCCCAGCACCCCAGTAACTACACACATTTATTGAGCCCTAGAATGTTTGCAAAGGATCATGCCATACGTACGTTGCCTTATGGGAGCCTCACAGCCAATTCCATGCGGTACAGACTACAGCTATTTTTTTTTTTTACATTTTACAGTGGAGCTAACTGAGTTTCCAAGAGCTTCAGCAATTTCCCCAATAATGACACAGCGTGGAAATATCTGAGGCGGGTTTTGAATGCAGATCTTCCTGGTGCCAGTATGTCCACTACTGTGAGGTTTAAGATCCTAGATTTATAGCTAGAAAGGGTCTTCTACACCATCTAACCCTCATTTTACATATGAAGAAATCAAGAGTGATTCCTCCACGGTCACACAGGTTGTAAGTGGCAAAACCAGGATTTGAATTCAGGTTCTCTGACTCCAAATCCATTGTTCTTCCCGCTTTGCCACATTCTTCTGATTCAGTACTTCAATGACCTTTAATTTAATTTGTGTGGCCAGGAGACTTCACTGCCCTCAGGTTCACCATCTTCATCTGGAAAATGGAGATAATAATAGCACTTACCTCACAAGTTTGTTGTTGAAGATCAGCTAAAATGATAAAGGTTATTGGTGTGTGTTAGTGTGTGTGTGTGTGTTAGTGTGTGTGTGTGTGTGTGTGTGTGTGTGTGTGTGTGTGTGTATCTTTAATAGGAGCATAATGGATAGAGAGCTGGTCTTAAAGCTAAGAATACCTGAGTTCAATTCTTGCCTCTGACATGAACTCACTCTGTGACCCTGGGCACATCACTTTAATTCTCAATGCTCCAGGAAACTCATTAAGATTATAAATGGGTAGCATAGTGGATAATGCATTGGATTTAGAATCAGGAAGACCTAGATTCAAATCCTGGTTCTGTCACTTCCTAGCTGTGTGAACCTGGGTACATCCTTTAACCTCTGTTTGCTTCAGTTTATTCATCTGTAAAACAGACATCAGAATAGCACCTACCATCCAGGGTTGTTATGAGGATCAAGAGACAGTAATTGTAAAGCAATTAGCATAGCACCTGGCACATAGTAAATGCTATATAAATGTGAGTTGTTTATTATTATTATTATCATTATTAACACCTACTTCTTGGGGCTGTTGTAAGAATCAATTGAGATAACAACTTAATCATGATGCACATGATTAAGTTACAGAGAAAATGCCAAACGGCATTGATAAAGGGATTTTCCTCACCTGAGAGTTCTCTATACCAATGAAATCAAAGGTCTCATTCATAGACATGTTGGACTAGATGATCTCTGAGATCCCTTCTGATTCTGCGATGCTCTGATTTTTAAGTGAGCTATCAGTATTTGGCATCCACTGACACAGGACAAGTCAATTTTAAAAGGAAGAGGAAAATGGCCCTCCCCCTTTGGGTGGGACTCTTCCCAATGGATAAATTTAATGTTTCTCTCTCTCCCTCTCTCCTTCTCTCTCTCCTCTCTCTTCTCCCTCTTTCCCTCTCTCTTCTCTCTCTCCCCCCTCTCTCCTCTCTATTTCTTTCTCTCTCTGTCTCTCTCTTTCCCTTCCTTCCTCTTCTCTCCTCTCCTCTCCTCTCCTCTCCTCTCCTCTCCTC
>NW_025372329.1:0-4674 GCF_016433145.1 Gracilinanus agilis | reverse complement strand
AGCTGGGAAGTGTCTGAGGCCAGATTTGAACCCAGGACCTCCCATCTCTAGGCCTGGCTCTCCATCCACTGAGCTACCCAGCTGCCCCCTCTCTTCTCCTTTATTATAGAGTCTAATCTTTTTTAAAAATCCCCTCTCCGTTTGCTGATATGGCTGTCACGGCCACCAGAGAGCCGTTTCTTCTCCCTTTGCACACAAGGCATGCTCTTACCTCGTTCTTTTTCTCTCTAACTTCAGGTCTGAGGATCTAGAACCAGAAGAACCCTAGAGAGCCTTTGTCCCCTCCTTCTCCATTTATCCCATTTCCAAAAGAGGAAACAGGTCCAGACAGGCCAACTGAGGCAACACGAGGCAGGTCCGGGCCTGGAAGGGTCCAAATACATCCCTTCAAATACTCATTCCTCCCCTTTGGCCAAGTAGCCTTTGCTTGCAGGACGAGAGGTCCGAAAACCTTCCCAGCACTGAGAGCCGCCCCGTGTGGAATGGACTGCCCTGGGCTGGGCTGGGCTGGGCTCCCCTTCACCGGCAGTCTTCAAGCAGGGGCGGGATGACCCCTCGTTGGGAGTATTAGAGTGAGGGTCTACTTTGGGCGCGGATTGGGCTGGGTAAGGGGCTCAGCTCTCCGGCCGGATGGCCCTTTGAGTTTGGGGCACTTCCTTTTGGGAGACTGAGTCACAGAGCCAACGATGGGACCTTGAGAAGCCCCTTTCCGCAGAGCAGCCCTCCAGAGGCAGTCAGCCTCCCACTTCAGCCATTAGGAAGGAGGGAACCAGAGTCTGGACTTGCAGCTGGGAGAGGGAAAGAGCATTAGGAGACCGCAGGGCAGAGCTGGCACTGGCTCTGCCTCTTACCTCAGCACAGCTCGAGGCCCAGGCACAGTTTCTCAGCATTCCTGCTGCTTCATCGAGAAAAGCTTTTGAAAGCTCGGCCCCAGAGCCCTGCAATCGCTTCCCGTAGATGTGACCAATTCGAGGAAATGGCTCTTTCTTCGGAAGTCTCCGTCGTCCATGGTTTGACCCCATCTGTCGGACTGGATGTTGGACTGAACTCGGATGATCTCACTTCTCCAGGCTGGCCGATTTAGGGCTCCCAAATACCTGGGGGCCGAGAGAGGCCCCCAAAGGCTGACCGATGGTTTTCTCCCCACCCAGAGACTCCTTTTCTTAATCAAACCACAAACACATTTGGAGTCTCTCCCAAAAGATTGCCAAGAACTGAGCTCCGGGGGGGGGGGGGGGGGGAGAGTTCTGGGATATCAGGAACAGTTTGATCTTACTTGGGGAGGAAAAGTGGGGAAGGAGTAGGGAGACCTGGGGGAGCTGAAGTTGGGTCACCCAGTCAATCAGTCAGTCAACAAACATTCATGGAATACTTGCTGGGTGCCAGTGGGGAGTACCCAGAGTGGCTAAAACCTCGTCTCTGCCCTCCAAGAGCTTATATTCTCGCAGGAAGATGATACACAAGATGTTCACAGAGCAGCTACAAAATCACTTTGTGGCAGAGGCTCTGGCAACTGGGGGATCGGGAGACCCTCATGCAGTTCTTGAGTTGATCTTTGAAAGAACCAGGGACTCCACGAGGTAGAGGGAAGGAAGGAAGGCATTCCGGGCTTGGGTGCTCACCTCTGCGAAGGGACAGAGATGGGAGAGGGGTGCTGGGGGTGAAAAACGGAAAGGAGGGCAGTGTGGGAGGACCAAGATGGCCAGGAGGCAGATGGGAAAGTTGCCCAGAGAGGTGGACCCCTTCCATGAGTTTCTCATCTCTTGCTGCTTCTTCCTCCCCACCCCCGACTCTGACTTCCATCTCCACGAACATGCTGACTTCACCTAATTGGCCAAAAGGATCATGGACTCCCTTTTAGTGGGATCCTTTGGGACAGGCACGAGGAGGGAGGAAAGCTGTGCGGTGGGAAGCCCCCTGGATGTGGAGCTATCACAAGGGCTTTCTGAAGACCCTTCCAGGTCTAAGATGCTGGGTTTTGAAGTCAGGGGGTCGTTTGCCCATGACTCAATCACCTTATGAGATGAAGTATGGTGAAGTGCCTAGAGAGGCTGCCTTGGAGTCAGGAAGACCAGGATTCAAGTCCTGCCTCTGGTACACACTGGCCGGGAACACTGGACCCTCTCAGTGTTCCTCAGTGACTCTTGATGGTCATGGGACAAGATGGCGGTCTGCATCGGTTGAGGGAGTTTCCTCACCAGAAGTTCTCCATAGCAATTAAATCACTGCTCTGGTACAAAATGCTAAGATTAGGTTCATACTTTAGGTTATTGAGTCTAACCTCATTTTGTAGAGGAGGAAACTGAGGCAGAGAGAAGTCACCGGGTCCTGTCAAGGCAGGGATTCGAACCTGTGTCCTCTGACCTCAGATCTGGTGCTCTTGCTCCATGTTACCTTCCCAGGGCCTCAGTTTCCCCACTTGTAATAGGATGGAGGTGGACTAAATGGCTTCTTTGTTCCCTTCTAGTTCTGTTTTATGATCTGGTGTTCCCAATCCTCTAATCAGACTCCAGGATAGACGTGATTGATCTCGGTAGACACCATCCATGCTTTTCCCCGGACCCTTGTTATATAACTGCTGGGTCTTCCCATTGGCCGTGGAGGTTGCTGGGGTGGCCTGTTGGGCGCCCACCCATTCTGGCGATCGGATCCTTTGTGCTGTAGGTCAAAGTGACTGGACGATCGGCTCTCCGGGGCCGGCCTGTCCCCAGTGGCCAGGCTCAAAGGGCCTCCTTCAGCCACGGGCTGATGTAACTGGCCCTTTGTTATTTCTGTAAGCTGGCCACAGTCTGGAGGCACGCAGAGCCTGCTCTTACAAAATGCTAATTGGGAGGATTAAATATCATCGGGGTTTTTGCCTCCCTTTTTCTTTTCTTGTTTTAATGGAGGCTGAAGTGAACATCGAGTTGGTCCTGGGTCTTTGGTAATTGCCATCAGAGCGAGCTGGGAAGGCAGAGCAGCCAAACCGCAGGGCTGAGTGTACAGACAGAGAAAAAGAAAAATAGACATTTGGGCCGATGACTGGTTTGCAGAGTCATGAGTGGAGCCTGGTGGGGGGTTTTGGGAGTGGAGTCTGCAGAATAACAAGGTGACCAGCAGAAGTCCCCCGGGCGCTGGGGCCATGAGAAAACAGGCAAAGGAGAGGGACGAGACAGGGGTTAGTGGCTCCCGTTAGGTGGAGCCTGGGATCCCAGATGCTGAACTAGAAGTGGGCTAAGAGGTCATCTAGTCCAAGCTTCTTTTCTAACAGATGGGGAAACTGAGCCTCGGAAACAAATATGGTCAACCACAGGTTTGCTCTGTCAGGCACTGTGCTAAGCATCAAGGATACAAAGGCAAAATTTTGAGAAATAGCCTTTGACCTCAAGGAGCTTACACGCTGAGGGAAGAGAAAACATGTCCACATTTCAATAGAGACATATATGCCAACTGAGCCCTAGTCTCCAAGGTAGTAAGTTGCAGAGCTGAGATTTAAATGCAGATCTTCTGTCTCTAAAACCCACACTTAACCCTTGGTACCATGTTTGTCCCTGAACAAGGGGTCCTGATCCAAGGGAGAGAAAAGCCTACCCTTGAGCATTGAGCTTACTTTAATTTTTTCATATTGTCTCCCCCACCCCCACCCATTTTACCTCCCTCCTTCCTGCTGAGGAGTGAACAGGAGATATGCTCTTAAAAGCAGTATTCAAAGCCATCCCTTCAGGATGAATTTTTTTTTGAAAAATTTTATTTAATTAATTGATTTAGAATATTTTTCCATGGTTCCATGATTCATGTTCTTTCCCTCCCCTCCTTCCACCCACTTCCTGTAGCCAATGAGTAATTCCACTGGGTTTTACATGTGTCATTGATCAAGACCTATTTCCATATTATTAATATTTGCACTAGAGTGATCGTTTAGAGTCTACATCCCCAATCATGTCCCCATTGACCCATGTGACCAAGCAGTTGTTTTTCTTCTGTGTTTCTGCTCCCACAGTTCTTGCTCTGGATGTGGCTAGTTTTCTTTCTCATAAGTCCCTCAGAATTGTCCTGGGACATTGCATTACTGCTAGTAGAGAAGTCCATTACATTTTATTGTACCACAGTGTATCAGTCTCTGTGTACAATGTTCTTCTGGCTCTGCTCCTTTCGCTTTGCATCAATTCCTGGAGGTCATTCCAGTTCACATGGAATTCCTCCAGTTCATTATTCCTTTGAGCACAGTAGTATTCCATCACCAACAGATACCACAATTTGTTCAACCATTCCCCAATTGTAGGGCATCCCTTCATTTTCCAGTTTTTTGCCACCACAAAGAGCGTGGCTATGAATATTTTTGTACAAGTCTTTTCCCTTCAGGGTGTATCTTAACTCATTTATATTTCATTGCTTTTGGAGTCATTTGCATGGGGTCTCCTTAGCTAGAAGGAGACTCAGAAACCACCCAGCCCAGTCCTCTGGTTTAATTTTGTTTAGTTCTTTTCCTGTGAGGTTCTCCCCAGTTTATCCTATCTGTATCTTCTTTGTCCGTAGTCATTTTCATATTACCCCCACCTCCCTCCAATAGATTATGAGTTCCTTGAGGTCAGAGACTGTTTTTTACATTCTTTTATGTATGCAACACTTAAACAGTAGCTGGCATATAGCTCTTTAACACCATCTTCTTCTTCTTCTTCTTCTTCTTCTTCTTCT
>NW_025372328.1:0-7852 GCF_016433145.1 Gracilinanus agilis | reverse complement strand
CTCTCTCTCTGTCTGTCTCTCTCTCTCTCTCTCTCTCTCTCTCTCTCTCTCTCTCTCTCTCTCTCTCTCTTCCTCTCTCTCTCAAACTTTTATAGAGTTGACAACTGCCACCGCTTTTGGGATTGAGGAAAAGAAAGGAACTGTGGGGTAGCAAGGAGAGAACTGGACTGGGAATTGTAAATTCCTTTTCCTCTTGTGATGATGCGGCCTTATAAATTTTGAATAAATTAAATAAAAATTACACGTTTCCTTGAGAAATTGGGAACTGACAGGCTTTAGCAGCACTACTGCCGCCATCTCCATGGCAACCCATTGTGATGTGACAGCTGTGCTGACTTTCAGATCACAGACTCTTGAACCAAAGCAGTAGAAAGTTTCGGTGTCTTTCTTGTGATTTAATGGATTTTGAGGTCTGCTTTTTGGGAGGGCTCCTACAGATGGAATTTTTTTTTTTTGGTGATTGTTATATGTGAGTGTGGCTGGCCAGCTGCTGCCTCACTTTCCCAGACTGTAAAAATGAATGGGGAAAAGCATGAGGGTTGGGGACATAAGACTTAGGTCCAAATTCAGGCCAAGCTTCTTCCTAGCTACCTTAGGGACGCTGGGCAAACTCCTTCTCTGCTTCAGATTTTATTATCCTTATATATATGCACAAAAGAGGTTGGACCAGATGATTCCTAGGGTCCTTTCCTAGGAACCTACAATGGGGAAGGGCCAAAGGAGTGAGATTGGTCAATGAAATTGTCCCCTCCCCGCCACTGCAGTAAGAGCCGTCTGTCCATTCATTGTCTCTATGAAGTGGGATCAGTAAGATTAGAGACCTCAAAAATCATCTCGCCTAACACACACACACACACACACACACACACACACACACACACACACACACACACATTTTACAAATGGAGAAACTGAGGCCCAGATGGGGGAAGGGACTTTAGGGTAGAATGTAGAAGGCCAAAGTAATGTGCAACAGAATCAAGATCCAAACCAAAGGGCCTTCCAGCTTCCCTAAGTGTATCTAGTCAATAACTATGTAGTACTTGTTGCTTCCCCCGTTACAATGTCAGCACTTGGAGGGCAGGAGTTGGTTGGGCTTTTTCTTCTTATCTGACCTTTACACTGTGCCTGGCACATAGTGCTTAATAAATGTTTGTTGACTGATGGGTGGAGAGGCTCCAAGTCCATTGCTGTTCCTACTGTACCACCCTGACCTTGTAAAATGGCAACCGGTGTTGGTCATTAATAGTGTAAGAATTAAAATTAATATCCAATATGATAAGTAGTATATTTAATAAGATTTATTAGTAATAACTAACATAAGAAACTAGAGCGAAAAGGTGCTAACCCAGTCGCTGTCCTGAGAAAGAGAGAGGCAGAGTTAGTGCAAACTTATAAACAACACGTGAAAACACTATGAGTGCAAAGGGAAAAGCTTTCTGGGTAATGTAGTTTTCGGGGTCCAGGATTTTCTAACTATACAATAGAAGCCTTGAGCTGACACAGCTCCTTTGTTGGGTTGTAGTGAGCCTTAACCCTTTGGGAACCTCAAATTCTTACTAATGAACTCATTCGAGTAAGATTAAAAAGGCAATTTTTAGGGTGTAATTTTGTTTCTCAACATTTATGGAAATGAAGCTTGAGGCTTTGCTCAGAAAAATTCCCAAGGATTCATTAAACCCTATGTAGGAATTCTGTTTCACTAAATATGCAGTTATTAAGCACTTTTTACATCTATTTATTTGGCATCTACTATGAAGTCAGACACTGGAGATACAAAGAAAAACCTAACTAAACATGCATTTATTAAGCACCTACCACTACTGCTTTTTACTAAGTCTCTACTATTTAGCCAGGCATTGGGGATGCAAAGATAAATGTAACTAAACATGCATTTATTAAGCACCTACCACTACTGCTTTTTACTAAGTAGTCTCTACTATTAAGCCAGGCATTGGGGATGCAAAGATAAATGTAACTAAACATGCATTTATTAAACACTTACTACTGCTTTTTACTAAGTCTCTACTATTTAGCCAGGCATTGGGGATGCAAAGATAAATGTAACTAAACATGCATTTATTAAACACTTACTACTACTACAACTATTTACTGAGTACCTACTATTAAATCAAGCCCTAGGGGCAGCTGGGTAGCTCAGTGGATTGAGAGCCAGGCCTAGAGATGGGAGGTCCTAGGTTCAAATCCGGCCTCAGACACTTCCCAGCTGTGTGACCCTGGGCAAGTCACTTGACCCCCATTGCCTACCCTTACCAATCTTCCACCTATAAGTCAATACACAGAAGTTAAGGGTTTAAAATTAAAAAAAAAAAAATCAAGCCCTGGAGGTGCAAAAAATAAACATAGAATAATTGTAGCCCTCCTAGAGCATATGTCCTTCTTCCCGCATATAACATGTACTCACATATGTAAACACAAAGTATATTATATACAAAGGAGTGTTGATGATTAGGGAGAATATTAAAACTGGGCAAATCAATAAAAGCCTCCAAAGGGATGGGTCACTGGAGGTGAGCCTTGAAAGAGAGAACATTTCCAAGCAGCAGAAGCAAGGAGGAGAGCACCCCAAGAATGGAACACTGAGAAAGGCCTGTCGTGTTAAGTCATCATTTTGCTTACCTGTGATGGGAAAGAAGAGAAACCCAAAAATTTCTAAATGAGCACTTACGCATCTTTGGGGCTCTGAGCCAAGTGGAAAAACTCACTGAAACAAATCATTAATCCTGAGCCTCATCCAGGCCCAACAAAGCCACTGTTGAGAGTGCTGAGATCTATGAATGTCCCTGACCCAGAGTGTAAACCTAGAAGGAGACTTAGCAGTCATTTAATGCATCTTCCTTATTTTTTAAACCCTCACCTTCTGTCTTAGAATCAGTAGCGGGTATTGGTTCCAAGGTAGAAGACCAGTAAGGGCTGGGAAGTGAGGGTTAAGTGGTTTGCCCAGGGTCACACAGCTAGGAAGTATCTGAGATCAAATTTGAACACAGGACCTCCCATCTCTCAGCCTGGACCTCAATCCAATGAGCTACTTAGCATCTATCTTATTTTTTCATAGGAGGCTACTAAGGCTTAGTGATGACCAAAAATATAGAAGTGGCAAGTAATAGAACCAGGATTCCATCCCAACGCCCAATAATGCCATTTCAGGGCTGTTTCTATGACACAATACCTAATCAGGTCTATTTTTATTTTTATTTTTTAATTTAAAAAAACTTAAATTTTTTAAGTTTTTTATTTTTTTAAATCATTAATCTTTTTAAAAATTTCACCAAATATATCTGTCCCCTTCCCAGTGAACCATCCAATATAACAAAGAACAAAAAGGGAATAGAAAGGATTTTAGAAAAACCAACATATCTTGTGTACAGTGTGCCACACCTATAGTTCCCCTCCACATCTCTGCAGAGAAAGGAGGGAAGTGAATTTTCTCAGTTCTTCATAAGGGCACAGCACTGTGGCCTGCTCCACCTTATTTTGTTCTTTCAATTTGCAGGATCACATTGTGGTTTTCTGATAAGGTGTTAGGGTAGAGGAGGCATCTTATTCCTTATGCTGAATTCAGTTCATGATTTTGTTTTGCTAAAAATAGCCCTTTAAGGAAGGAACTCTAGAAGGAAAGGAAAAAAAAGAGTAAAATATGGGCTAAATATTTTCTCTCTCTGTGACTCAGTTTCCTTCTCTGTGAAAATGAAGAGGTTGGACCAGGTTCCCTTCCAGTTGTGACATCTTGGGGATGGTGTGAATGTTTTGTGAACCTGATATAGTAGGAGCTGATATTCTTGTTTCTTCAGTTGTCCTTCTTTGTCATCTACAAAAATGGCGGGTGCAATTTACCCGAATATTATTTGGAATCTTTCAAATTCGCTTGACATATCAGTTTGACTGAAATGCTTTCTTTTTGTTTATTTTTTTATTACAAGGTATGGTTCACTAGGTAGAAATTAGTAGGGGAGGGATATATTTGGATATTGAAGGGATATAAAAACAAAATATATCAAATGCTCTAAATCCATGATTCTGTGGTTCTCAAAATATCTTTATTTAAAATTATATTTTTGGCTTACCAATGAGGAGCTTTGGAGAAATCCCTTCTTTGTAACACTTGGACCTGGGAAACAGAAAGACAAGCCAAAGAGAATTCTAGACAGAATTAAAAGTTTGCCTGTAGACTTTATAAAACTGGGCTTAACTCTGACTTATTATTACCCTTTGAAAAAACCTTCAAGCTACAAAAAGTTATTGGTCAAGCTATTTCTTGTGTTGTTCTTGCTTATAAGAACTAGAAATCACAGAATGTCAGTTAAAGGAGATCTTAAAATCTCTCCTTTAGAATATGTATACCCAAACAAGTGTTCTTATTGACTGGTAGGTTTACCTGCAACAAATATATTATCTTTATATGTTGCTATCTGGAAAATATATATAAAACACTTCTCTATTATATAGATAATATATAAAGAACTTAGCAAGTAGGGACTATATTAATGCTATTATTATTATTATTATTATTATTTCTTGAGCCATTGCTTGTTCTGATATATGAATTACCTGTCAGTCTAGTAGCACTGTCACAAAAAGGATGTAAGGTTAGTATGGCACGGTTTGGTTTTTTGAATCCAGGTTGACTTGGAACAATCACACTTTCCTGTTATTAAGAGATCCTTTAACCATTCATTCTAAAGTTTATTTATTTGATTAATTAATTTAGGATCTTTTTCCATGGTTCCATGATTCATGTTCTTTCTCTCCCCTTATCCCACACCTTTCCTGTGGCCAAAGAGCAATTCCACTGGGTTTTACATGTGTCATTGATCAAGACCTATTTCCATATTATTACTATTTGCACTAGTAACCATTCATTCTAGATTTTTGCTGAGAATGGAATCTAAGCTTACCAGCCTATCTAGTTTGAAGAATCTACCATGATTTGCCCATTTTTAGTCTTGTAAACTCTCTGTTGTTCTCCATGACTTTTAAAGATCATCCAGTCAATTGACAAGCATTTATTAAATGTCTACTTTGTTCCAGACAGTATTAGCATTAGAAATACAAATACAATCCCTATTTGCTAAGAGCTTACCGTGAGAGCCACTCAGCAGTCACATTCAAAAGCTACTCTATTGGGGGCAGCTGGGTAGCTCAGTGGAGTGAGAGTCAGGCCTAGAGACAGAAGGTCCTAGGTTCAAACCCGGCCTCAGCCACTTCCCAGCTGTGTGACCCTGGGCAAGTCACTTGACCCCCATTGCCCACCCTTACCAACCTTCCACCTATGAGACAATACACCGAAGTACAAGGGTTTAAAAAAAATACAAAAAAAAAAAAAAAGCTACTCTATTATCTTAGGATGTAGCTCATTTTGGCCTAACAACCTGAATTCAGTGAAGGCTGATGGATATTCTTCTTACCTCACTTAGATCTTGTTTCTGTTCAGCATTTCCCAACCTAAATATCAGTCAGTGAGCTCCTTATGCATCCACATCAGTCTCTTTAGACAGCTTCTTTTTCTTCTGATCACAATCATTTGTATTTGCCTTGCCAGAATTGTCTCCTTCTGAGCATCCTATCCCTCTTCACTGAACAGCTCCTGTGAACTTTAGGCCATTGGCTAAATATTTATCCTTTTGTAGAATTTGACACTCAAAATAATAAGTGAATGTCAAACTGTTCTCAGCTTTCTCTTCTTTTCCTGTCAAGAAGTCAAAGAAGATATGTTCTCCTTTCTTCACCTTGAACAATCATTCCTTTATCTGTCAAATCAAAACAAAAAGGCAACATTCTGTTCATCACTTCCTCTACCTTTGGAAGAATAAACTATCATCAGACAAATCAAGAATTGTACAGCCAGTAATAGGGGGAAAAGAAAATATTATTTAAGAATTCTTTTTTAAAATTTAAATATTTAATATTAAAAAGAAAGAATCCCATAGCTACTTTCTTCTTGCAAAGAGCTCTGACAGATGCCTAGATGGTGGGAATTTCCCTATCCCTACTATGGTATGGCTTCATACCAGCTTGAGAAGTATTTCTATTCTATTTACTCCATCTGTTCAAGTTGTCTGTTTCTTCCACTGATCCCCAACCAAAGGATCACCACTTAGTCCTTGCCCTCTAATTTGTAGATTTCCTTTTAGGAATATATCTTCTTGAGTTAAAACAACAAACAAACAGTGCTATCACCACCCCTTTTATTTAACAATTACTTTTGGAATAATATCTGGAGAGATAGACACACTTTTCTATTGTCATATCCCTGTCATGAGTCTTATCCCACCCAATTGTAGTGATCTCTGCAAGGTAAAATTTGCCTCTTTAAATTAATTATTAATGTTTTAGTTTAATTTTTCAGATTTTGAACATCTGTATACAGACACAAGTAGTCACTTTCCCATTTCTAAAATATCATTTCCTCCACAGTTCTTTTTCCTACGCTTATGCATTAGGATGGGGAGGAGGATAATTCTATACCAATGGAATCGGGCTTCATGAACCTATATGAACACTTTTTACCCTTCCCCTTTTATTTTTAGTACAAATCTCTATTTGTCACATGTAGAAGGATCCAGGCAAATACAAATTTTCCCAGTCCTCATTAGATGTACTCCATCCCTAAGCAAAAACACGATCTCTCTGTATTTTAATCTCGGCTCCAAAAATTTAGATTCGATTCCCTAACAAAGGCTGTTCACTTGTCCTTTTCACATTCCTCTTCCCAGGCCCTAGTTAAGATACCATCTGTGCCTCCAGAGGGCTTCAACTTTCTCCTTAGAGCTTTATCTGTATGTTGTGAACATCCTAAGCAGAGGCTGGGGTGTAGTGAAAGGAGCATAGGAATAGGGTTCAGGATTCCAGTCGTATGTCAATCATTAATTACATCGCTTCTATTCCTTTGGCCTTCAAAGCCCTACTTGTCTCTGAAGGCCAACACAAACTGGTGCTGGCACCACATTTTTTCTTCTGTTTCTAGAATGGTTTCTGAGATCATGGCAGCCAAGCAGCCACCAGGGACAGCCAAAATCCCCCAAAGGCTGGTGCTTGTTTGTCCTGTAATATTTCTGGGTCTGCAAATCATTTTCCTCTCTGTTCCACCAATTTCTCAGCTGCAAAATGAGAGCTCATACTAGTTCAGAGGTTCTTAATCTAGGGCCTATGGAACCCTCCATGGATGTATTCCCGTGAACTTGGATAGAAAATAAATTACACCTTTATTTCAAAATAATTGGTTTGCTTTGGGATTATCTGTTGGTGATCATATATTTTTATTGTATCCATTTACAAACATTGTTCTGAAAAGGGATCCAATCATAGACTTCCCACAACTGCCAACATGGTCCAGGACAGAAACAAAAAAGATAAAGAACCTCTGACCTACTTGATCGCCAAGGTTCCTTCCATATTTGACAGGCTTCTGTCTAATCACTCCAAAGCTAAACAAATGTATTTCCCCTCCCTCTTAAGGCAAATTTCACTCCAATGGATCCAACATTTTTGCCTTTCCTTAGCATTTGAGTTTCAGCCCTAATTTTCCCCTGACCCTCATTAACCAAGAGAAAAATAACTATCCCTTCCCAAAAGGACCTCATTTTCCAATCTTATATCTGGCGTATCTGTGGCACATGCTGTGCCCTATTAAGAATTAAACTGAGATCACTAAACTCATTTCATTTGTGCCGGGGGCCTTGTTCAAAACCTGCTTTCCTAGCAAAGAAAGGCCAATGGATCAGGATACCACCTAGCTCAGTGGAGTGGTTCTCATCTCTTGAATGCCTTTGGCATTTCAAGAAAAAAAAAAGGAGAGAGAGAGAGAGAGAGAGAGAGAGAGAGAGAGAGAGAG
>NW_025372327.1:0-6274 GCF_016433145.1 Gracilinanus agilis | reverse complement strand
GAGAGAGGGGGGAGAGAGAGATAGAGAGAGCGCGCAGAGAGAAAGAGAGAGAGAGAGATACAGAGACAGAGACAGAGAGAGAGAGACAGAGAGAGGGAGAGACAGAAACAGAGAGAGATGGAGAGACAGAGAAACAGAGAGACAGAGAGAGGGGGGGGAGAGAGAGAGAAAAACACAAGTGCAGCAAGCAAGAAGCTTAGGCTGGCATGCATGGCCCTTCCAGCTGGCAGGGGCTGCTTCCACTTCTCACACACCCGCCCCCGGATGGGAAATGATTCATGAAAATGGAGAGGGTAAAATTAGCCAGAAGGCAGCAAAATAATTTATGCGTCCCAACAGTCCCAGGCCGGCCAGCCCACGCTCCAGCTCCACCTGGCATCCCCTGTGCCCATAAGGGATCTGCCCAGACGGTGCCTTCTGTTTCTGGATTCAGCCTCTTCAGGGCAAGGGGACCAGGACTTGCTTAGGAACACGTCGATCAGAAGGAGCTGGGAGTAGCCACTGGGCATTGGCTCCGTAGCAAGAATGGGCTAGTTTGAGAATCAGGAGACTGAGTGAGGTTCAGGGCTTCACCAGTTCTTGAAGTGCTCTCACCGGACGCTACTCCCCTCCTAGTCTATCGTCCTCTATCTCTGCTCCCTTTCATCATGGAGGGAGAAGACATGAGGATACGAGGAGGGAACAAAAACCATCTACTCCGCTGCCTCTTCTCTCACTTTGCCAACCCTTTGCAATCTGGTTTCCAACTTCATCACTCAACTAAAACTGCTCTCTCCAAAGTTATTGATGATCTCTTAATTGCTGAATGTGAAGGCCTTTTCTCAGTCCTCATCCTTCTTCATCTCTTGTCGTAGCATCCGATGCTATCGGGCACAATTTCCTCTCGAATAGTTTCTCTTCTCTGTCTTTTGTGTGACCTTGGATCTTTCCAGAGCCTCCTCTTACTTGGCTGACCATTCATCAGTCTCCTTTGCTGTATCTCTGTCCAGGTCAAGCCCACTAACTGTATGAGTTCCCCTCAAGGCTCTATCCCGAGTCCTCCTCTATCTCTATGTCCCCTCATTTGGACTTCTCATCAATTCTCATGGATTTAATGATCATCTCCAAGCTGAGGATTTCCAGATCCAAATCTCTAGCTCTAACTTCTATTATAGACCACAGTATCTGATATGGTATTAGAAAAATTCATTTTTTTTATTACTTTCAATTATTTAATTTAATTATTACTCATTTATCTATTATTTATCATTATTTAAATAATTTAATTTGAATAATGTATTATTTTTTTCTTCTCCAAAGAGATTTCAGGGTAATGGATGATTTTTCTAGCTGGAATTTGTATTTGTTTTAGTGTGGTCAGCAATCTTTGTACTTCCATTACTGCTAATGTAACATGATTTCATGAAAATAAAGATATTCTTCTCTTAAATAAATAAATAAATAAACAAAAAAACCGAATGAATGAATGAACAAATAAATAAATGAATTGCTGATCAAATAAATAAATGGATGAATGATTTATTATTTCAAAATAATTCAGGTTAACAAATAACCCCCAATATCACCAGCCATAGTAATACTAGAGGCTCTCCATTTCAGGCTATCTTTTATCTAATTCAGTACAGCTTCTTGGACCTTAGCAAATGGGTTGGAGAAGATCAGAAATAGCAGAAAGAACAGGAGAGAGAAGGAAAATAAGGAAGGAGAGAAGATAGAGCTTAACATGATTGAAGACAAAATTATATGGAGAGTGAGAGTCTTGATAGAATATTCTAAAGACAAGAGACAGTCTGAAAATGAAGTAAGGCAGCCCAAGGAAGCTACAGGACAGGACAGTGTGTGCTGGTTTTAGGCAGATGCCTAGCATTATATTTCTACTTTTCTCCCAAGTCAGAAGAACTTGTGAAGGGGGCAGCTAGGTGGCTCAGTGGATTGAAAACTGAGTCTGGAGACAGAAGGTCCTGGGTACAAATCTGGCCACAGACACTTCCTAGCTGTGTGACCCTGGGTAAATCACTTACCACCTGTTGCCTAGCCCTTACTTCTCTTTTACCTTGAAACCAATATACAGTATTGATTCTAAGACGGAAGATAAGGGTTTATAAAAAATGTGAACTGAGTCTTTGGCACACTTGTAAAAGATGATGAAATGGGGTAGCTCCACTCTTTCTGAAACGTAGCAAAGAGAGTGGGTGAACTCATATCATCCACACTAGTGGGCATTTCCAAACTTCTCAGGTCCAAAACAGAACCTCATTACATTTCTCCCCTAACCCTCTCTTCTTCCTAACTTTCTAACTTGGTTTGAAGTCACCATCAGTTTTCCCTTCTCCCTGGTTCTCAGACTCGGGCATCCTGGCCTCCTCACCCTCTCTCCACCTTATATCTAACCATTCATCAATTCTTATTAGTTCTACTCCACAATATCTTCAGCGACTATCCCATCTTCACTCAACCCTTACCCTAGTTCAGGTCCTTGTCACCTTTCCCCTAGACAAGTAAAACATTCTCCTTATGGGATTCCCTGCCTCCAGTCTCTCTTCTCTGGGGATCCAGCTGCCCCAAATGATTTTCCTAAAGGTCAGTCTGTCCAAGTCACTCCCCTGCTCAAAAAGCTTAAGCAGCTCCCTATTGCCTCAAAGGTCAAATACAACTCTTCCCAGTCTGGCTCCAGTCAATCTTTCCAGACTCTCTACACATCCTTCTCCTTTAGATACTCTATGACCCAGTCAAGTGGTCTATTCTTGGTCCCTTAGACACAATGTTTCATCTCCCATTTCCTGGCCTTCATGCTGGGGATCAGTCCCCTGGATCTGGATGCACCACCCCCTCATCTCTGCTTCTTAGAGTCCTTGAAAGTGTAACTCACATCCTTCTTCCTACAGAGACAAAAAGTTTCATCTCCTGTTTCCTAGCCTTCGCACTGAGGCTTGGTCTCCTGTGCCTGGATACACTGCCTCCTCCCCTCTAAGAGTCCTTGAAAGTGTAGCTCACATCCTTCTTCCTACATAGGATGCTTCCTGATGTACCAAGCAGCAAGTGCCACTTTTCCCCTATAACCCCCAAATTACCTTATATTCTTATTCTCTCTCTCTCTCTCTCTCTCTCTCTCTCTCTCTCTCCTTTCTTTCTCTCCTCTCTCTCTCCTCTTTCTATCTCTCCCCCTCCCCCTCTCCCTTTCTCTCTCACATGATATATGGTATATGATTTAGTATATTTCTATGGTAATTAAATATATAAAATGTATATATAATTTATATATATATTAGATAAATGGATGGATGGATGGATAGATAGATAGATAGATAGATAGATAGATAGAAAGTATCTATACATTTGCATTCTATTTGTTCAGAAAGAATATTATCTTTGAGGGCAATAAATATTTAATATCTGACTTTGTATTTGCAGTGCTTAACCCAGTGCCTGGTACACAGTAAGCCTTTAATAAATGCCTGGCTGATTGAAATTGAAAAGGGGGAAAAAAACCATCTTCTCTAAGCCCTTCACTTTACAAATAAGGAAACTGAGGCCCAAAGGGAAGAAGTGATTTGCTATAGATCACACAGGTAGTAAATGTTAACCCTATAGAGGCAAGACCCAATACAAAACTGTTCCATGACATCACATAGTCTCCACAGCAGCCTCGAGCAGCATAAAGAGACTTGACTCTAGGATAGGATAAAGGAAAGCTAACTGAACCAGGACTCCCTGGCACAGGCTCACCAGACCATCCAAGTCAGTTGTTTATTAGCATTGAGTCTTAAGAAAAAAGGTCCCAGCTCTGGTCCTAGCCAGTGGCACTCCCCCTGGGGGTTCCTAGTGTTTCCAAATACCAAAAGTCAAAGTTGAAGAAAGGGTGTTTTAGGAAGGAGGAGAAAAAATCCATTTCTAGTTTTGTCTGGACCAAAAAACACCATTCCCAAGACTCGGGATCATAGAGTTGGTAGGATGCTTAGAACACAGATCAGTATCTAAATCCTATGAGAACAGTCTGTTAGAACTAAAAGGAAGCCTAGAACATGGAAAGTAAGAGCTAGAAAGGCTCTAAAGAAACCAATTTAGTTCGAAATCCCAATTTTTGAGTTAAGGAAATTAAGGCTGAGGGAGGGAACAGGACTAGCCCAAAGTCACACAGTCAGGTAAGGGTAGATTCTAGACTAAAAATAAAAAGCAACCAAGGCTCTTGTCTCCTTACTATCTAAGTAGATTCTTCTAAAGTACAATAGAAACATCTTCTTCCTAAAGTACAATAGAAACATCCCAATTTTACTTATATAAGCCTAGACATATATGTACCCACAACATCAATTGTGTCAGAGATGGGATTTGAAGTCATGGTTTCCAATTCCAAGTCCAATGCTCTTTCTATTGTACTGCAGCCCCAAGTTTTCAGTCTAGGTGGAAGAAGAGCCTTGAGCTGCACACCACAGAGATAAAGAACTCAGAACCCTTAGCTCTGTGTACATAACTCAATGCACTAACTAGTCCCCAGACCCAGCAGAAAAACCAACAGTTTGAAGTGGCTGCCATGGATTGCTGCCACCCTTCCTGTTTCTTGCTAGGATCTTGACTCTCCATATTTTTATAGCTCCACCCTAGCTACCATCTTACCCTGGAGATAACTATATCCCTGCAGGTCCCTCCTTCGACTGATGACTTCCTTTCCAGGAAGTATTTCCCTCAACTTCTCTTTTCAATCCATTCCTTTTAAGATGTTGTCTTGCCCCATTAGAATATAAGCTTCTTGAGGGCAAAGACTAATTTTTTTTAATGTACTACATGAAGAATACAATCGTATGCTAAATATTTAGCATAATCCTGGAACATAGTAATGGCTTAATAAATGCTCACTTATTCTATATCTATTCTTCCTTCCTTCCTTTGCTCCTTCCTTCTTTTTATCCATCTATCTGCTTGTTTGTCTGTCTGTCTCTTAGGGCTATCTGGAATTGAGAGAAACCCATTGGATTTAGAAAACCCAGGCTCAAATCTCACCTCTGACATTTACTTCAACGAGTGACTGGCAAATCAGGTACTACTCACTAGCTACTTATCCTCTCCGGGTCTCAGTCTCCTTTTTCTGTCAAATAAGAGGGTTGGGGTCATGGCCTCTTTGGTAGACTAATGAAGCCCAGGGCTCCCCGGAATATTATTTTTAAATGCATAAAATAAAATAAGTAGGATTACAAAGGAAACCAATTCTATTGAGAGCTATCAAAATCTGTAATAAAACGAAAATACATACATATAAGTTCATGAAGCCCAGGTCAAGAGCCCCCAGTCTCTAAGGCCCTCCTAGCTCTAAATCCTAAGAGTCCACAGTGATGGAGCAGGAGAATTACCCTGAAAGCCTGCCACTAACAAGCTTTCAGCCCATAGCGAGAGGCAGGTCCCCATCCAGGGCAAGCCAAGGTTAGCAGAGGTGGACAGAGTAGCCTTCTCAGGCCAGCCAGGAAAGGGGAGGGGCCCCAGGCCTGGCCCATTTCTCCCCCTGCGAGCCTCCCTGGTGGAAAGAGATAAAATCAGCTGGTACAACAGGTCCCATTCAAAGCCAGTAAATCTGTCTGCCATCCAGGATTCAAGTTACTGTACTCCAGTGACCAGGGCCAAGAGAGGGGGTCAGTTTGACCTGCTTCCCTTCCACTCACTGGGTACTGGCCTGGAATCCCCAGGGCTCAAACATGCCAGGAAATTCAATCTCTAATAACTGCATTCCCTGGGCGGCAGCCCTCCACGGGAACATTCCCTTCCCAGAACCCCCCAACAGAGGAAAGCCACAGCTCAGACCCTCTGCTCTCCCCGAAGTGATGGATTCTTTCCATTGGCTCATAGATCTAAAGTTAGAATGGACTTTAGAGATCATCCTGGCCCAACCCCTCATTTTACAGAGGAGGAAACCAAGGCCTATTCAAGGGAAATGGGAAGCCTCGCAATTCAGTTCAGTTTGATAAGCATTTGCTGCACTGTGGATATGTAAAAAGTATATAACAGCTAATTTATGGGTGAATATAGTATGAATATACTGTGAATATATAAAAAAGCATAATAGCTAATATTTATATTACTATATGGGTGAATATAGTATGAATATACTGTGGATATGTAAAATGCATTACAGCTAATATTTATATTACTATAATATAAAAATATCACTATAACATTTTAAAAACATTATAAAATAATGTCTTGTAAAAATAAAAATATAAAATAGTATAAAATCTATTACTATAATATAAAATGACTACACTATTTTTGTATTATAAACAAAAGT
>NW_025372326.1:0-10388 GCF_016433145.1 Gracilinanus agilis | reverse complement strand
TTGCATCTATGTCCATTAGGGAGATTGGTCTGTAGTTTTCTTTCTCTGTTTTTGATCTCCCTGGCTTTGGAATCAGTACCATATTTGTGTCATAAAAGGAATTTGGTAGGACTCCTTCTTTGCTTATCATATCAAATAATTTGTATAGTATTGGGATTAGTTGCTCTTTGAATGTCTGATAGAATTCACTTGTGAATCCATCAGGCCCTGGTGATTTTTTCTTAGGGAGTTCTTTGATGGCTTGTTCAATTTCTTTTTCTGATATGGGATTATTTAGGTATTCTATTTCTTCTGCTGTTAATCTAGGCAGTTTATATTTTTGTAAATATTCATCCATATCTCCTAAATTGTTATATTTATTGCCATGTAATTGGGCAAAATAGTTTTTAATGATTGCCTTAATTTCCCCTTCATTAGAGGTGAGGTCTCCCTTTTCATCTTTGATACTGTCAATTTGGTTTTCTTCTTTCCTTTTTTTATTAGATTGACCAGTACTTTGTCTATTTTATCTGTTTTTTCAAAACACCAGCTTCTAGTCTTATTTATTAATTCAATAGTTCTTTTACTTTCAATTTTATTAATTTCTCCCTTGATTTTTAGTATTTCTAATTTAGTTTTCATCTGAGGATTTTTAATTTGCTCGCTTTCTAGTTTTTTGAGTTGCATGCCCTATTCATTAATCTCTGCCCTCCCTAATTTGTTAATATGTGCACTCAAGGATATAAATTTTCCCCTGAGTACTGCCTTGGCTGCATCCCACAGATTTTGGTAGGATGTCTCATCATTGTCTTTCTCTTCAATGAAATTGTTGATTGTTTCTATGATTTCTTCTTTGACTAACTGGTTTTGGAGAATCATATTATTTAATTTCCAATTAGTTTTTGATTTGCCTGTCCAGGTGCCCTTACTAATCATTATTTTTATTGCATTATGATCTGAGAAGGTCACATTTATTATTTCTGCTCTTTTGCATTTGTTTGCAATGTTTCTATGCCCTATTCCACGGTCAATCTTTGTGAATGTACCATGTGCAGCTGAGAAGAAGGTGTATTCCTTTTTGTCCCTATTTATTTTTCTCCACATATCAATTAAATCTAATTTTTCTAGGACTTCATTCACCTCTCTTACCTCTTTCTTATTTAATTTTTGGTTTGATTTATCTAGATCTGAAAGAGGAATATTTAGATCTCCCACTAGTTTGGTTTTACTATCTATTTCCTTCTTGAGCTCTGCCAGTTTCTCCTTTATGAATTTGGATGCTATGCCACTTGGTGCATACATATTGAGCAGTGTTATTTCCTCATTGTTTATACTGCCTTTTATCAGGATGTAATGACTTTCCATGTCTTTTTTAATCATATCTATTTTTACTTTGGCTTTGTCAGAAATCATAATAGCCACACCTGCCTTTTTTCTCATTTGACATCCAAAAGATTTTCCTCAAGCCCTTAACCTTAAACTTGTGTATGTCCACCTGCCTCATACGTGTTTTTTATAGACAACATATGGTAGGATTTTGGTTTCTGATCCACTCTGCTATTTGCTTCTGTTTTATGAGCGAGTTCATCCCATTCACATTCAGGGTTATAATTATCAGTTGTGCATTTGCTGACATTTTTGTATCCTCCCCTAGACCTACCCCTTCTTCTTACACTATTTCCTTTTAAACCAGTAGTTTGCTTTAAGCCAGTAACCCTTATCCCCTCCCTTGATTAACTTACTTTTCTACCCCCTCCCTTATTATTCCCCTCTTTTTATTTTTAAAGGCCTAATGAATTCCCTCCCTCTTCTTCTCCCCTCCCTTTTTTGACTTCCCCACTCCCCTGCTCCCCTTGGTTTATCCCTTCTGACTTTCTCAGTAGGGTTAGATAGAGTTTTATATCCCAATGGATAATATAGCTACTCTTCGCTCTCCGGGTTAATTACACTGAGAGTAAGGTTTAAATATTACCTCTTAATGCTCTCTTCCTCTCCTTCTTATAATAGTATTTGTCCCCTCCTCTTCCTATGCCCTCTTTGTGTGTAATAGAATATCCTATTTTTCTTATTCACTCAATTTTCTCTTGGTGTCCCCTACTATTCACCCCCCTCTTTCCCATCCCCAATATCATCTTAGACCATTTAGTATTCCAACCTCTCCCTATGAATTATTCTTCTGATTACTATAATAGTGAACAGATTTTGCTACAGAGAATTATACATAGCTTTTCTCCACATAGGAATACAGATAATTAGATCTTATTGAAGCCCTTAAAGAGGCAAATTTAAAAAGTATGAGTTTTCTTTCTTTCCCCTTTGTTTCTTATTTAACCTTTTCATGTTTGTCTTGATTTTTGTGGTTGGATATCAAACTTTCCATTTAGTCCTGGTCTTTTCTGTGCAAATACTTGGAAATCTTCTAGTTTGTTAAATGCCCATACTTTCCCCTGGAAGTATATAGTGAGTTTTGATGGGTAGTTGATCCGTGGTTGAAGACCCAGTTCTCTTGCCTTTCTGAATAACATATCCCAAGCCTTGTGGTCTTTTAGAGTGGAGTCTGCCAGATCCTGTGTGATCCTGATTGGTGCTCCTTGATATCTGAATTGTCTCTTTCTGGCTGCTTGTAAGATTTTTTTCGTTTACTTGGAAGCTCTTGAATTTGGCTATTATATTCCTGGGCATTGTCTTTTCTGGGTCTAGTGTAGAGGGTGATCTATGGATCCTTTCAATGTCTATATTGCCCTCTTGTTGTAGAACTTTAGGGCAATTTTGCTGAATAATTTCTTTTAGTATTGAGTCCAAATTTCTATTAATTTCTACTTTTTCAGGAAGACCAATGATTCTCAGATTGTCTCTTCTAGATCAGTTTTCTTGGTCTGTCACTTTCTCATTAAGATATTTCATGTTTCTTTCTATTTTATCAGTCTTTTGACTTTGTTTTCTTTGTTCTTGCTGTCTTGAGAGATCATTACCTTCTAATTGCTCAATTCTAGCCTTTAGGAACTGGTTTTCCTTTTCAATCTGGTCATTTCTGGTGTTCAATTTGCTTATCAATTCATTTGATTTCTGAGCCTCACTTTCCAATTGCAAAATTCTGCCTTTTAAACTGTTATTTTCTTGCTTGATCTCTTCCATCTTTCTCATCATCTCTGATTTGAACTCTTCAACAGCTTGTGACCAGTTTTCATTATTTTCGGAAGGTTTGGATATGATTACTTGTTTGTTCTCCTCTGCTGTTTGCTCTGTTGTCTGGCTTTTCTCTGTGTAAAAGTTGTCGAGTGTTACAGATTTCTTCTTGATGATTTTTCTCTTCTGGGGTTCCCGATTTTGGCTTGCCATTCGTGTTAGCCCAGTGCCTTCTCAGCTTTATCCTCACACTCAGGGTCTGTCTGACCTCTCTGGGCTCCCGAGGTCTCAGGTCTCATTGTTCTCGGGGTCAAGCCTCCTGGTGGTCCCCCCGGTCTGCCCCTCTTCCCAAGGCTCCTTCAACAGTCTCAGGGGCTGCTTCCTCAGCCATGCTCCCGTCTGCACAAGGTCCCCACTAGAGGTCCAAGCCTGCGCTCAAGATCCTTGTCCGAGCCTAAGTCAATGCCTTCACCTGCACCAGTGCTCGGGATCTGTATTCAAAGTCCATGTGTGTTCTTTAGCCTCTTGGGGTCCTAAGTCTTTGCTGTTCTCAGGAGCAGGCCCTGGAGCTGCCCATGACTTAATGGGTGCCCCAAACCTGCTTTAACTCTTGTGCGCTGGCCTTGGCACTGTATGTGGTGTGGGGGGTGGGGGAGGGGCTTCCTCCGCTCACATTTAATGAGAGCTGTTTCACCCCTTTATAGGGTGGAAATGCCTCGATTCCACGTACCTTCAATGCTGCACCCTGTTGTGGGGTCCCTTTGTTCATCTGGATTTGTTTTTATGTCCCCTTGAGGAGTCCTATGTGCTTCAGTTAGGAGAGGTCAAGCAGCTGCTCCTTACTCTGCTGCCATCTTAACCTGGAACCTCAACTTCATTAATTCTTCACTGCCAGACTTTTATGGCTGGACTTCCTGATTGGGAGACCAGAATCCTCTGCCTACATTGGTTCCAAATGACAGTTCATTTCCAGAAGTTGTGAGAGTATGATCACTGAGATGTCCAAACGCCATGTGTCCCAACATATCCCACCCAATTTTCTATAAAGCTCCAGCTAATACTAGGAACGTTGGAAATGTGGATGTAGAATAAAGACTAGTGGATTGGGTGTCAGGACACCTGGATTTGACTACTAACTAGCTCTGTGAGGCTGTGCCACTTCTTTGGGGATTCAGTGTTCTCTCTCTATAGGAAGGGAGTTAGTTAACCTAGGTCTTTTTTTTTATCCTGGGACTCCATTCTAGGAGCATAGGGCCACAACCAGTAGGCAATGGGTCGCTCAGGGTCACCCAGCTGGGAAGTGTCTGAGCCTGGGTTTGAACCTAGGACCTTTCGTCTCTAGGCCTGGCTCTCAATCCACTGAGCTAGCCCAGCTGCCCCTACTTTAGGTTGCAGTTTCTTTAGCAGATGTAGTTTTTACAGGGTGGGGTTGCTAGCCCCACCCCTAACCCTCCTCCTTTTTCATCCGGGCTAGGGACCGTCCTTAGCCTAGGAGTGGTAAGGGTGGGCGATAGGGGTCAAGTGACTTGCCCAGGGTCACACAGCTGGAAGTGTCCGAGGCCGGACTTGAACCTAGGACCTCCAGTCTCTAGGCCTGGCTCTTAATCCACTGAGCCACCCAGCTGCCCCTAGGTCTTACTGACTCTAAATAGTATAAAAATTTATAGATTTTTTTTTAGAACTGGAAGGAAATTTAGAGATCTTATCTAGACCAACACACTAATGTTATAGATTCAATTCAGTCCAACAAGCCTTGGTATGGTATAGCAGAAAAAGAATTATTGTAATAATATATTTTTTAAATTTAAAGACTTCTTTGTATTGATAATATTGGTTCTGAAGCAGAAAAAGTGGTAAAGGTTGGGCAATGGTGGTTAAGTGACTTGTCTAGGATCACACAAGTAGGATACGTCTGAGGTCAGATTTGAATCCAGGACCTCCCATCTCCTGACCTGACTCTCTATCTACCAAGCTACCCAGCTTCCCCAAAAGACCATTAGTTTTGAAGAAAAAGGTACTTAGGTTCAATTTCCATCTTTGCCGTTTATAATTTTTATGACCATGCCAAGTGTTAATCTCTCTAGGTCTTAGTTTCCTAATTTGTAAAATGAGAGGGTTGGACTGGATGGTCTCTGAGGTACTTTCTAGTTCTCTATTTATGATCTTTTGAATCTATTAAACATCTCTGTTGTGAAAAGAACTGTGCAAAGAGGAAAAAGAGTCCCTGATATTGAGGAGCTTATATTCTCCCAGAGGATACAAAATATAAACTGTTAAGTAAATACAAGATAATATGAGGAAGGGGAACAGTAATAATTAGAGTTCCAAAGAAAGCTTCCTGTGGGAGATGGAACTGGGCTTACTCTGGAAAGAAGTAGAGGATTCTAACAGACACAGATGAGGAAGAAATGCAATCTAGGGTTGTGCAAAGTTATAGAGGTGGGATCTGGAATATTATATTCAGGGAGCATTTTGGCAGCCTAGTTTGGATGAAATGTAGCATTTGGGAATGATAAATATTTTTTGATATAGGACTGAAAATGTGGTTTTTTAAAGGCTTTGAAAGTCAAATAAAATACTTTCTTATAGAGACAAGAGGGAACCATTGAAACTTCTAGAGTAAGGGCACAGTGATGTGGTCAGACTTAAGCTTTAGGAAGATTATTTTCATGACTGGATAATAGGTGTAGGAAAGAGAAGACTGGAAACAGGGAGACCAAGTAGGAGGCTATTGTAATAGTTCAACAAGGAAGTGATGAGGGCTTGAGTGGAAAGTGGAGAGAAGGGAGGAGATATGAGAGTTGTGGAGGCAGAAATGACAAGACAGTAACTTATTAGATATGTGGGCGTTGGAGGCAGGGAGGGAGATAGATAGATAGATATATATAGAGAGAGACACAGAGAGAGAGACAGAGACAGAGAGAGAGAGACAGAGACAGACAGAGACAGAGAGATAGAGACAGAGATATTTAAGGTTGTGAACATGGGTGACTAAAATGATAGTATCCTCCACAGAAATAGAGAGGTTTGAAAGAAATCTCTGTTTTTGATATAATTATGTTTGTGATGTCATTGGGGTGTTTGACTCATCTGTCAAGCAGGTAAAGTGGGTGATGTAAAGATAGATAGCACTTGGGAGAGAGGGCTGGATATACAACTTGGGAATAATCTTCATAGAGGTGAAAACTGAACTAAAGATATCAAGAGAGTATATGTCTATTGTCTATGTATATGTGTGTATGTATATATGTGTGTGTATATATATATATATATATACATATATACACCAGACATATATATTATGCACATATATATTGAGAGAGTAGAAGAAGAAAGAAGAGGAAGAGAAGAAAGAAAAGGAGGAGGAGAAAAAGGAGGAGGAAAAAAGAGCACAAGAAAGAGGAGGAAAAGGTAAAGGCAACGTAGGAACAATCCCTGAGAGGTATAAACCCATGCTCACTAGACACGACATGGATGGCAATCGAAGAAAAAAAGTCTAAGGAGTGGTCAGAGAGGTAGGAAGAGAATCAGGAGAAAGTGGTGTCATGAAATTTGAGGGAAAAAATCCAGTCAATAGTGGTAGAGAGCTCAAGGTGGACAATGCTTGACAAGAGGCCATTGGATTTAGCACTTAAAACATCATTGGAAATCTTAGAAAGAGCAGGTTTAGTCAACTGGTGGGGAGAGGAGTTTCAAGGAGTTAAGAAGGAGTAGGAGTGAATTGGTGAAAATAGTGAATAGGAATGAATACGGAATGAAAATGAAGAGAGATGGAGACATTTAGGTGGCTCAGTAGATAGTTAGGTCTGGAGATGGTAGGTCCTGGGTTCAGATCTGGTTTCAGACACTTCCTAGCTGTGTGACCCTGGGCAAGTCACTTAACTCCCATTGTCCTTAAAAAAAAAGAAAAAAATGAAGAGAGGGATAGGACAATAGTTTGAGAGAAGAGTAGGATCAAGTGGAGGTTTTTTTTTAAGACAAGAGCAATCTGGGTGTGCTAATTGGTGCTCAGCATGGAAAGAGCCAATAGATATGGAAAGATCACAGAGGAGAAAGTGCTGATGAGGAAAAGCTCTCAGAAGAAAATGGAGGGGAGAAGATTGAGGATGTAAAATGGGGGCTGGTCATGACAAGAAGGGCCACAGCTTTGTCAGAGACTGGAATAAAAGATACAATTGGGGGTGATGAGGCAGGGAAAAGAGTCTCAGTGATGTGAAATGTCTTAGCTAAAATACATAGCTCAACTATAAGGTCTTTTACTTACCTTCTGCCTCCATCCTACTTCTGCCTAGGCTTAGGGTGGAGGTAGGGGGTGGGGTTAGGAAACAGGTAGCTGGCAATCCTCCAAAGATGAGAAGCAGTGTACTATAGTAGAACAGGGTTTAGATTTGGATTCAGTACCTGGGATAGGATATTGACATTGCTACTCACTATCTGTATGACCTTGGGCAAATCACTTAACTGCTCTGAGTTTTCAGTTTCTCATCAGTAAAAATGAGAGAGTTGGATTGGATGACTTCTAAATTCTCTCTCAACTCTATGATCTGTGCATGCCATCTGTCCAACTGCATCGAGCCACAATGTGGCAGCACCCCATTTCTACCCCTCTCTTCCAGTGTCAGGGCAAGTGGGACTGTGAGTATTCAGGAACTCTTCCTTTGCAATTGGGAAAGTGCCCGGATGCATGCTCTGATGCTATCATTCAGTAGGAAGAAAGAAGAGAAAGAAAAGAAAAGGGAAAAGATATTGTTTGGGTACAATCTGTGTTTGCAATTTTCCACATCGGTTCTTTTTATGAACACTCCAAAAACAAGACAACAGCAGTGGCTGATTCAATATGCGCCATGCTGGAAAACAATAAGGAAAAAAATAAGGGTTTTTAATAAGCACTTGGAAAGGCTGTAATTAAATCTCGGTCTCTGTTTGGAAAACAAGAATCTCATTTAGTGCTTTTGCCCTGGCGCTCCCTAACATCTGCACCCATGTTTTCTGCTGGGCAATTATGGAGTCCTCCGTGGGTTGATTAACAAATACAGGTGCAGGGACTAAGCTTAGGAGGGATATCCCAGGATGAGGGTAGGGACAGAAGAGGCTGTTGTGGGGGGAAGGGGTGGGGATAGACTTGGCTCTCACCCCACACAGGTGTAGAAGGGGCCTCCGGGAGATAGGGAAGATTCAGGGTTCTGCATAGAGCTAGGGAAGGGGCGGAGGTGGGGAAAGGATGTGAAGGGGGTTGGAATGTGACATGCTTTTGAAGAAGGAGGATATTATTCTATCTTTTTTGGACTGGTTATGGTACAACTTCACAGGGAGACAGGAAGGTCAAGATGACTTCTAGGATCCCTACCAGTGCTAGGATTCTTGGATTTAAGGACTTTGCAGGGAGGTGAATAAATTTTCTGGGAGAAAAAAATGATCCAAGAGCAGACATGAAAGAATGATCTAGATGGCAGGGATTGCCCATAGACCTGCTCCTTTTAAGTAACGTTATTAAAAGGTTAGCAGAATATCCTCCCACTTCATCCATCTTACAATCCAAGCTCTGCCCTTATCCAAAGCTACTGTCCTTTTTAGTTCCCCTGTTTCTATCTGTCTGTCAGAGTTTTCATGATGTCTCTGGTTTGTGTTACAAGTATGCTCAGTTTTTTCCCCTTCTTTGATCCAGGGATAGGCACCTACAATACATCTTCTTTTGAATGCGGTCTGTGTAGCTCTTAGTTGGGAATGACTGGTAGGGGAAGAAAATGTTAATCGTTTAGTGGGGAATATTGTCCTAGAGTCAGGACTGGAGGGAAGTGGGGTACTTGGGGCACAGATTGACCACCAAAGGGCATGGTGATAGGGAGAAATTTGGGGACTGATATGATACAAAGAGATGCTGATATATCTTGAGAGACAGGGTGTCTGTGTTGTTTGGGAAGGTGGAATATAAAGGTAGGTCTAGGACTCGTTGTACTCTCTGGACTTGTGACCTCTACTCTAGGATGGGGGATTGGAAGGATCCAATACTTCTGACTCTCTTTGTTGCTTGCTCACCATCCCTTCACTCACCCCTATGGGTCTGATCCCTGGTTTCAAACCTGACCTTTCTTTTGAGTTGCTCTGTGATCTTAGGAAAGTGACTCTCATTCTTGGGGCTTCAGGGACAAGAGAGGCTGCTGTCTAATGTCCTCCGTTACAGGTTTGAGATCCTCATACTTTCCTCGTTCCATGTCCTTTGTAGCCAGAAGCTGGATTCAGCCTCCTCTTTCCTCTCCATTTTCTCTTGACAAAGGAGGCTAAGGATGGATTTTCCTTGATGAAGCTGGACAACTCCTTGTTTGGTATACCTTTAACAACTCGTACAACCTGAATGCCAGGGTTCCTGTGGAAGAGCTACAGCTTAATAGAACAGTCAACTGTCTCAGCTCCTCTCCTGCATAGGCTCCACTGGCTTTCTGAATTGAAGAGAGGACAGGAACACCTTTTCTTTTTCTCTTTCTCTTTTTGGATGATGGGAGGGAGCTCTGGGGGAAGCCAGCCAGCCATGTTTCTTATCTCAATCATACTATTCTGAGTAGTGATACTGTCAGTGTTGCTGCTTGCTGCTACTGCTGCTCCTGAGATTTAGCAAATATAGGAAGGAGAGAGTCTACCTGCCTACATCTCTGGAAGAGGGAGAACAAATAGGAGAGAAGATGTTACCCCCCCCCCCCCAAATTAATTTATATTCTTGGAGCACAACTCACTTAGCAGTATATCCTGCCATCAATAAGCCAATGCAAACAGTGATAAGCCAGATGAAGTAGAAAGTAGGTCATGCCTATAATTCAGGCACATCCTACTTGGTGCAGCCATATGCAGCTGAAACAGTTAACCATCAATCCTTTCCCCATCCTCCTCCAAGCTTTTGAAGGACCCTGAGAGGGCACTGCATAGCATGATTGAAAACACATTTCCTTCTCTGTCTCCTGGGGAGCTTCAATTGCTGAACAGGCACCATCTGCCATTCACTCACTGTGTGACTGTGGGCAAGTCACTTCGCTTCATCTCTAACATGATGAAGTTGGTTGCATTAGATGATCTCTTAGTTTTGATCAAGATCTAGAAGTCTGCCTGAAAGTTTGCATTCTCATTTATTCCTACAGGAGAAAAAGAGGAAGGACCCTCTGACATATACTGACTCTTTGACACATACTGACTGTAAATTTGGCTAAGTCACTTAAATTCTCACATCCTGGGTAACTTTCTTTTGTTTTTCCTTCCTTCCTTCCTTCCTTCCTTCCTTCCTTCCTTCCTTCCTT
>NW_025372325.1:0-6529 GCF_016433145.1 Gracilinanus agilis | reverse complement strand
TTATACATATATGTGTTATATATATGTACATATATATATATATATATAAAGTGATTATACAAAACACATGTATGGCACATTCATACATGCTCACATATAAAGTAGTTTTCAGAAAATTAAGATCCTATCATGTCCCTCTGCTACTTAATAAACTCCCGTGGCTTCCTATTTTCTCCAGGAGAAAATACAAAATGTTCTGCTTGGTATTCAAAGCCCTTCAGAATCTAATCCCTCTCCTACCTTACAGTTTTTTTACAACTCGCTTTGTAACTACTCCTTTAGCTCATGATACTGGCCTTCTAGATGTTCTCTAAACAAGACACTCCATCTCTCTGCTCTGAGTGTTTTCTTTGGCTGTTACATTCCATGCCTGGAATTCTCTCTCCTCCTCTGCTCTGACTGCTGAATTGCCTGGCTTCTCTTAAGTCTGAATGAAAATCTGAACGTCTTCCATAACCTCTCTCAATTCCAATGTGTTTTTTTTCTCTCTTAAACATTTCCTATTTGTTCTCCATACAGTTTATGTATATAAAGTTGTTTGCATGCCTTCTCTCCTACTATATTATAAGATTTTTGAGGGCAAGAACTATCTTTTACCTTTTATGTATCCCCCATGCTTAGCACAAAATTTACCTCAAATGTGCTTAGGAATACCGAATAATTGATTATTTGAAAAATAACTGTAATATATAAAAGTCTTTCCTGAACTTCCTTAATTCTAATGTTTTCCCTCTGTGTATCATTTCCCATTTATTCTGTAAATATCTCCTTTATACTTAGTTATTTGATATTGTGTCCCCCATTCAATAGTGAGCTCTAGAGAACAAGGACAGTCTTTTGCTATTTTTGAATGCCCAGCACTTAGCAGAGTGCCTGCATATAATGTGTTTAATAAATAAGTTCATTCAAACATCATTGAAGAAGTTCATTTAAAACACTGCACTGGGTAGATTTTTAAGGGAAAAGCCATTATTACTTGCCAAGAAGAAAGAGAGGTAAGGGGTGAAATTTGAGTTGCCCTTTAAATGACAGGAAAGAATTAGTTAAGCAAGAGAAGGAAAATAATATGAATATTACGAAGATATAAAGGCTTTACCACTCCTGTTGGGGATTACTTACCGCACAGACCATTGTCACAGTTATGTGGGCAGTCACTGCATGGTTTTCCTATCTTATAAGGTGTGTATGGATCTCCACTGTTGCCCCTGGCAATCAGAAATGACAAAAAAAATCTATAAATTAACATTTTAAAGTACCTAGTAAGGGCCAGGTACTATGTGCAGCACCTCAGAAAATATCTCTTTTTAAAGCTAAAAATAAGCGGTCTTTTTCCTCTTCAGACTCGTGTTCTTTTTATTGCTATGTCATTTATTTTAAGTTCTTCAGTTGTGCTGCTTATTGTAAAGGGAAGTATACTAGGGTTAAGGATACCTGAATTAGACTGGCTCTACCACTTATTACCTGTGTGACCTTGAGCCAATTATGTAATTTCTTTAAACCTTAGTTTCCTCTTCTGAAAGATAGGAAAAATCCATACTTGTACCACCTAGTCTACAGGGTTATTGTGAGGCAAGTTGCTTTGTAAACCATAGAAATGAGCTATTATTAACACCTTTTTTCAAATAATTAGGTGCCCTTTTGTTTACAATAGTATTCTAGGCACTATATAGGAAAGTATAACAGATATGATTATAGCATCTCAAAGAGCCAGCTTCTTTTAGATATTGCCTTAAGGGTAGGCTAGATCATTCAGAGGATAGAACACTAGTCCTGGAGTTGGGAGAACCTGGGTTCAAAGGTGGCCTCAGACACGTCCTAGCTTTGCAGCTCTGAGCGAGTCACTTAACCCCATTTTTCTAGCCTTTACTCTTCTGTCTTAGAGTTGTTACTAAGATACAAAGTAAGGGTAAAAAAATCTTCACACATATAATTTTTCTTCATTCAATTCATTTCAAAAATGAATATTCTGGGTTGATGGGGAACAATGACGTCTTAAAAGGCTTATGGGGAAAGTTTTCATATTGTTATCCTATCCAGGTATTTCATAAAATTCATTATCCACAAAATCTTCCTTAGTGTAATTTAATTATCTTTAGCTAAAGTTTCAACTTGTTTTTTTCTTTCTTTATGGATCACCACCACCCTCTTTGTAAGGGCTAAAACAGACTGGAAGAAACACTGTATTGGTAGTCAGGAGACCTGCTTTTAAGTTCTATCTCTGCTGCTAATTATTTGAAAAAATTGTCAATAATAGCTCATGTCTATAGTTTACAAAGCAACTTTCATCATGATAACCCTGTTGACTAGGTAGTACAAGTATGAAGTAAGCCCTGTCTCAGACACTTATCATGTTAACAGTAAGCAAATTATTTTACCTTGCAGCCTCAATTTCCATATTTGTAAAATGGGGATAATATAGAGTTTTTAGTAAGGATCAATTCAGAAAATATTTCTTTGTAGGAAGTACTCAAAAATACTTGCTGACTGTCCTAAGAGATTCTTTTCTTTTTCACTACCTTCCTTTAATATTTTTCCTGCTTTTCCATTATTCAGTATTCCTTTGTCTATATTTTTTGTTGTCTTTCCCTAGTAACATCAAAATAGGCATCTAAAAATACCTTAAAGAATCTCAATCAGTCAATAAGAATTTATTAAGCATCTATTATGTTTCAGACACTGAACAGTGCTAAATACTGGGGAGTAGAGAGAGGTGAAAAACAATCTCTGCTCCCAAGGAGATCCCAGTCTAATCAGGGAGTCAGATGCAAATAATAATGTGCAAATAAAATACATAAAGGATACTACATAATCAACAGAAGAAAGGTACAAATATTGAAAAAGATCAGGAAAGTCTTTTTACAGAAGATGATTGTTGTTGTTCAGTTATTTCAGTCATGTCCAATTCTTTGTGATCCCATTTGGGGTTTTCTTGGGAAGGATACTTGAGTAGTCTACCATTTCCTTCTCCTGTTCATTTTACAGATGAGGAAACTGAGTAAATGGGGTTAAGTGATTTGCCCAGCGTCATACAGCTATGAAGTGTCTGAGGACAGATTTTAATTTGGGGAGATGAGTCTTCTTGATTTTAGATCTGGCACTTTATCCACTGTGCCACCCAACTGTCTGAAGAAGGTTATATTTTCACTAAAACTTGAGGGAAGCCAGGGAAGTAAAAATGTAGACATAGGGAATGAGAAGATTATAGGCACAGTGACAACAAGTACAAATGCCCATAGTATGGAGATGGAGTGTTTTGAATGAAGACAGCAAGGTAGTTAGTGTCACTAGATCACAGCATACATTGGGGTGGGGAAGGAGGAATCAAATATAAGAATACTGTGAAAGTAGGAACAGCCCGGTTTATGTAGGGCTTTAAAAGCCAAAAAGAGGATTTTATATTTTACTGTTGAGGCAATGGGAAGCTCCTGGAGTTGACTGAATAGCACATAGTCTTAGATTATCAAATCTGGAAAGTTTATTAGGGAACATATAGTCCAAATTTCTAATTTTACTGGTATAGAAACTGAGGCAACGAGAAGTAAAGTGAATTATGTGAGGTCATAAATCCCTTTAGGAACTATCAACTATTTCAACATGTGTCCTCCTCTGCTAACTTTGTGATAGAAATTTCTTGGGTTCATTAGGACTAAATCTATAGTTAAGGAAAGGCATCTAACGTATCAAACTTTCCCACTCAGTCCTCCCTGCTAAAGCAAAACACCAAGAGAATTCCCATCCTCTACTTACTGTGGGCAATAGTGGCATACATAGAGATATTGCATTTTCTGATTAGGACAGTGGGTCATGGCGCAGCCAAGCTGGTGAGAAGTTGCCCAGACAAGCTGTGGATAAAAAGGTAATTTTAAATGAAGCAGATGGCCTCTTCCGAGGAGCTAATTATTGAAAAACTCTTTTTATGCTGGCCCAGGCACACTAATTAATGTATTATGAAAATTACTGAAGTTAGAATCAGGAGAGACTTGGATTCAAATCATATCCCTTCCATACAGGGACTTTTTCGCTGTTGTTGTGAGATCCTCAGTGTTTTGCAAAAGTGTCTGGCATATAGAAAGTGCTTAATAAATTTATTAAAAATGTATATACATGCACAACTATATTTATATCTACTTAAAGCATATATAGAGTCATAATTTCATATAGGATCTTCTCAGTGTTCTGCTGTGTGTATGGAAATTCTCTAATTTCAAAATTATCTATATGTATTTATATATTTAAATACATTTAAATTTCAAAGCTGCCCTTCTTCTCTGTAATTCCTTCTGAACATTATTCTGTTAATTTCTATGCATTTAAAAATGTTACAAAAATTCTCTGATGTGTGCGTGCGTGTGTGTGTGTGTGTGTGTGTGTGTGTGTGTGTGTGTGTGTAGGTGTCACTATTGCTACGTGACCTTCCCCTGGTCCCCAATTAAGCCTAGGCAATTTTCAGAATCTTTATTGTAAAACATTTAGGATAGTTGCTATTCTGCATTGGTAGGGAGTTTACAAATGGGGAGTTTCTTATACCATTGAAATCATAGGTGCAGACATATAAAATACAATGAGAAGCAATATGGAATGATAGAAGGTTGACTTTACAGTGAGGAAGACTTGGGTTTAAGTGCTATCTTTGACAAATTAACTTAATGAAGTCCAAAGAAAAACACTGCAGGAATACGTTAGGTGTTGATTCACACAAATAATGATAGTTTCATAGTGGGAGTTTCTTGAATGGCTGAAATCACAGCAATTTAGTCGAAAAAATAAAATAAAATCACGTAACATAAAGCCAGATGTCCCTTCTCCTTAAGTATTCCTGTTCTAAAGGAAATTTAGATTTAAAAAATCATCGAATCAAAGATCCAGAAGAAAATTCAAAGGTCAACTTTACTAAACAGAAATTATGAGACCTTCCTGTCAAATTATTCTTAAAACAACTATTAAAGTCAATCCATTCTGGAAAGAAATTAAATACATATTATCTGATCACTGTTTAGGGACAACAGAAGATGAAGCGATAATGTTTATTTGAGTAAATTACTGCTTCTGCTCTGCAAAGGAAAGGAACTTTTAAATGCACTATTTTTAGATCAATAAAGTAGAAAGAAAAAAAATCTTGGGAATCAGAGGATTTGAGTTCAAATTTTATTTTTGGTACTTACTAGCATGTGACCTTGGGTTGGTCACTTAAAGTCTCTGGACCTCAGTTTCCTTGTGTATAAAATGAGGCAATTGGATTAGATGGCTTCTGAGGTATTTTTTCAGCACTATGATTCTATTACTTTAAATAGTCAAAGTTCACTTGACCTAGCCAATAAATACCATTAGGGAAACTCAGTTGAAGAGAAACAGAAGGAAACAATTTATAAATGTTATAAGGATCACATCTGACATTTTAAAAATCATTTGTGAAAAGTTGTACCTGTGTATAATGTAGAACTTTAGCTTTTGTTGTGGGTCCATGTCCAAATTTAAAACTTTTTACTTCATCAAAGAAAACTTGGATCACGTCTGGCCATTTTCTGAAACTTGTAGACATGTAGAGATTTTCTCCACAGTTAGCAACTACAAGGCCAAAAAAACAGAGAAAAAAACATAAATATATGTATATGTGCTTTCACTGCCTCACATGGATTATTGAAATAGCCTTTGATCACATCATTAGTTTTCCATTGTCTTCTCTGAAATTCACATTTCACAAATCTGGCAAATTTTTCTTCCTTATCTCCTTATTTGAATTCTCTGCTCAAAGCCTTTCATTCAATTTTTTAATTAGTTACTAAATAAAACTCAAACTCCTTAACCTGGCATTTAATCAATAATCAATCAACTAATCAACAAGCATTTGTTAAGTACATACTGTATGCTCTAGAGGGCATGGTGCATAGGCTGTTAAATCTGGAATCAGGAAGACATCTTCCTAAATTCAAATCTGGCCTCAGATACTTTCTAGGTATGTAACCCTGGACAAGTCACTTAATCTTGTTTGCCTTGGTTTCTTCATCTATAAAATGAGTTGGAGAAGGAAATGGAAAATACCTCCAGTATCTTTACCAAGAAAATTCAAAATGAGGTGAGAAAGATTCAGATACAACTGAAAAACAACTCAACAAACAGAAACCACTATGATGGACATAGGGGACATGAATATAAAGGTGAGATATTCTTTGCCCTCAAATAGCTTACACTCTACCAGGGGAATTTAGTCTTGATTTAGTCTTCAATTTAGTTGAAGAATTAGTCTTCAAAAAATCTTCTCATGTTCTTTCCTTCCATTTAAATAGTGCTCCAACCAAACTGTATTTTTGCTGTTCCAATTTACATCCTACCCTTTCCAAGATCTGTTCCTCATACTATCCTCTATGCCTGGAATACCCACCACTCTTATTGAAGTCCTTTACATCCTTTCAAGTGAATCTTAGTTCCCTTCTCCTCCAGAAGGCCTTTCTTTATCCTTCTAGTTGAAAATTACCTGTTCTCTCCATATATATGTACACACACACACACACACACACACACACACATATAT
>NW_025372324.1:0-6663 GCF_016433145.1 Gracilinanus agilis | reverse complement strand
TATATATATATATATAGTTTTATAGCCCTTTGGGCATTATTCCATATTGCCCTCCAAAATGGTTGTTTCAGCTCACAGTTCCACCAACAATGTTTTAGTGCCCCAATCTTCCCACATTTCCTCCAAAATTTATCATTTTCCCTTTTGTTCATATTATCTAATGTGATAGGTGTGAGATGGTATCTCAGAGTTTTTAAAATTTTTAAAATTTAAATTCTAAATTTTCTCTAAACAATAGTCATTTGAAACATTTTTTATTAATAGCCACAAGGGGGCAAGAATACAACTGGGTGCCAGATTTCTTGATAGTCTCATTATGATCTTATCTAATAGGTGAGACCACTCCCTCTATTTTCTTTTAAAAATGTCTTGATAACCAATTTCAATATAACTGGTTTCCTTTGTAATCTTTTGTATTTTATTTTATACATTTCAAAATATTTTCATGAGAAGGGGCCCATAGGGTCCCCTAACCTGTCATTAAAGGTCCAGGACACAAAAGGATTTAGGAATCCCTGCTCTAGGATAAGACATTCAATTGAACAAATATTATTAAATGGCTACTCTATTTTACTGTTTTAGTTGATAAACAAAAATGAAGCAGTGGTTTCATCCCATAAAATTATGTTTGCTCATCTTACCCATACTAAATAGCCTTCCCTTTATCCTTCTATCATAATAGAGGCAGTATAACAGTAAAAAGAACATTGATTCTGGAGATAAAGAACTTAGATTTAGGTCTTACTTTTATACTATTTGTGGGACCTGAGGCAAATCTCTTACTCTCCCTGTTTTCTCATAAGTAAAATGAGAGTGTTGGATTTTATAGTCTATGAAATGCTACTCAACTTTAAATCCGTGATCTTATGATTTTACTCCATAAGGCATTATTTGCATCTCTCTTCTTTCTTTCCCTTCTAAATTTTTTGAAAAACAATTTTTTACTTCTTGCCTATAATTCTTTACTATGCTCTTAGTTCCTTATAATTAGGTTTTCATATCCAACAATATCTTGAAACCTCTCTCAAAAATAATTGCTGTTCTAATTTTTACAACCAGTGGTTATTTTTTATTCCACATCTTCCTTTACTTTAGTGAAGAGTTATCGTGTTCTAAAGTGAGAGGAAAACCCCACCTTAGGTCAAAGCCCCACACAAACTCGTGATTTTGCTCCTCCCTGATAGAAACTTGATGGGAAAAGATATTGAATGAATGAATTAAGTATTACAGTTCTCCAGTGTTAATTCATAAAGGATTTAACTTGTTGAGAATTCTGTTTTTTCTTTGAATTTATCTGGAATTACTCTAAATTTAATACATGTCATTTGTTAGAGTTTATAGAAATTGACTAATCCATTATCCTGCTATCACTGGATGTTCCTTTCACTTTCTTTTACTCAGACTAAGAAGTCTTCATGGACCTGGAAAAATTTGGGGGATCTGTGTACATTTTATTTTTTTCTTTGTATATTTTAAAAAGGCTTTTTAGGTACATGGTGGGAATCCTATATACATTCAGGCACTTCACCTTGGGGGAGTTAAATGCTTCAGAGCAAAGGTTATTATTTTTTTAGAGCAGGAGTGTGTGTGTGTGTGTGTGTGTGTGTGTGTGTGTGTGTGTGTGTGTTATGGACCTCTATAGTAGTCTGGTGAAACCAATGGATTCCTCAGAAAAAATGTTTATTTTCTGCATCCATAATTGAAAGAAATGACAAATTTCAATATAAAGCAGTAAAAAATATTTTTTCTCATCTAAGTACATGGACCTCCTAAAATCTATCCAGGTTAAGAACCTCTGCCTCATAGGTGGGAACAGATATCGCTAAGATAAGCAGGGGGCAGTCTAGTATAAAAAAAGATAGTGAAAGGAATGAAGGAGTGTAGGAAACCCTGAAGAAAGAGTGTGTAACTGTTCTGTGACCAATGATCAATTAAGATACTGATGGGGGTTTATTATATTGATTCAAAAGTTCAAAGGTGCATGGTTTGCCCATGTTTAGCATGGAGCTAATTGTCCTTGAACTCAAAAGAAAGTTCCTCTTAGTGCCTCTCTAGAAATCAGCTGCTGCTAGTGAAGCTCCTCTCTTGGTTGCTTAAGAAGAATGGAGGAGTTTTGCCTATCCAGTAGTTCACAGGAACTGGGTGCCAAACTCCCTTCATTTGCTCCATGGTGATGTATCTGACCCAGAATTTCCTTAAATCTTCCTCCTGAGTTTTTTTTTTTGTCTCAGTTCTTGGACAGCTCCCCTAGGGAAATGGTCAGCTAATATAGAAATGGAAAATAATTGTTCAAAATAAATGAAGTCAGAAGAGCTTTGTTCCTTGCATGCGAAGTTGTATTTGGAATTTATAAAGAAAGGGCTCAAATCTCCTCATTCTCCGCATAGATGTCTGGCAGTAAGGCTTCTGATTGTTTGTATCTAAAAGCAAAATTCTTTCCTGCTCTGATGCTTTCTTCCTTTTAATGATACCTTAAAGAAGACTGGAGCTACAGAATATTGTTGAGTAATAGAAAACAAGAAGTTTAGGCTTCACTCAGGGCTTCACTTCATCCATTGTCAAATAACAGGTCTGTTAGTAACCAGAATCCTTTTTTAAAAGTCCAAGTTACTCATTGTGGTTGCTCAGGCACTACAACGTCTACATAGGAATAGCAGTTACATTGTTCACCAAATATATTAATCTCTCAATCATGCTGCATGCTGAGCTGGTGAAACAGATGCATTTCTAATGCCCAGTTTACTCTGGGTAGCCTGACGGCTGTTCTCTGATTTCCACAGCGACTAAGCTGCAGGGGATATAGTGCACTACCATGAAAAAATTATCCTTTAACCATATGGCACCTTAAATGGGGAAGTCAGGGTTGGTTGAACACTGCTGTTAGTTTTTTTCTGGAAAAGAACTTCAGATATCTTTCACTGGCAGCAGAGACTGTCTTATTCCTAGAGTATCTAGGAACTCCTTTGGAGTTGGATGGAGTTGTGTGGAGGGTGGGACCAAGAGCATTGGTTAAAAAAAAAAAGAAATTGTAGTTAGGTACTGTGGTGAGATTTTGCCTTTCTCTATAATTTGAGTTGTTTCGCTGGCCTGATTGCCTGTCTGGACAAAATTAGATTTTGTATTTAAAGCCATCTGAGCATGAAATTGTGCCCGAATTCAGGTAACTATAGATATTTCCAGCCATTTCTGCCCTTATGGCCCAAACTTCCTGTAGAAGGCATTGACTGTGCCTTCCCAGATGTAGTTACTTCTGGAATTAGTCGCTGAGGAAGTGAGCAAAACACATGGATAATAATAGCTAATTTACATAGTGCTTTATGCCTTATAAAATTATAGATACATATACATACCTACCTATACGCAGACATACAGACACATCATTGCCTATGAAAAGCCTAGGACAGATCTGCTCATGTGCACATTGGGTCTACTCTCTCACAGACAGTCATACTCCCAGTGGGTGAGAAATGCACCCAGAGAATGTGTACGAGAGGGGTTCTCATGCAGAGAATAGTTTAAGACAGGTATTATGTGTCAGAGGACAGAAGCCAGGAATTCCTATGGAATATATTTTTTATTATGAGTTCTGTTATGTCTGACATAGCAAGACAAGGCTCTATGGAGAGGACTTAGAGTGTGATCATTTTATTAAAGAAGGAACAAGACCATTGTGACATCAAGAAGGACAGGAGTTCTATAGCAAGGAGGACTAAGATTTAATAACCAGAAAGTTGAAGAAGAGAAGGAAAGAAGATGAGGGTAGCAGTGATGCCAGCCTGAAACCAGGGAGGGCAGTCACTCTACGCAGGGACAACTGAATGCTCTTTATCCTACTGATTGTCAGGAAACAGGGGAGACAGAGGTGGCCAACTCTGGCATGATCTTCAAAGTGTAGGTTCCAGGTTCTAGATGCAGCAGTAAAGGGAGGAAGAGGAATAGGTTCCTAGAGGTGAGGGGCCAGGAAAATTGTGGGAAGTGACTGAATTGAAGGAGGTGGTTTGGGGGACTGCTGCTGGTGGGGGATATTGTTTAAGACTTCTGTGTTGGGGAAGGAGGTTTGGGAGGAAATGGGGAATTGCCCCACTTGTCCCAACCCAGTGTAGAGAGGCTTAAGATGTGGGAAGACAGAAGGGCAGTTCTGGCCCCTCCTGGGGGGAACCTCACAGAACATGGGCATGGAAGACTGGCAATTCCATGGTCTAAGCCCAGTGGAAATCGGCAATTCCTGTTTTCTCCTTCAAAAGAGCCTGCATTCCCTTTGGAAATGGGTCAATTACTTGTGGCCTTTTGGAGGGGAATGTGTTAGGAAAAGGAAAATCATTTCAACCATGAAAAAGGTGCACTGGAAATTGAATCAGAAATGAGTGTAGACAACCTTTCCTAGGGGTTTGATTTTGAAAGGAATAGGAGAGAGAGAGAGGGAGCAAAGAGAAACAGAGAGACAGACATATGTACAGATAGACAGAGTGGGGAGATGATCATTAAGAGTAATAGGACGGTATTCCAAAGTTACTGGAGATATGGACACATTTCTAGACATCAGAAAAGGAGCCATTAGATACAGAAAAATTGAAGATTAATAAGAAAGGGGATAATTGAAGTGATAAGATCTTGAAGAGTCAGGGGATGAAGAGATCAAGGGTAAAAATAGATTCATTGGCCTTGGGAGTAAAATGACCACCATTTGAGAAGATAATGAGTGAAATTTTAAAGGTATTTTGAACTATAGAGTAAGGGACAAGAGAATACTCAGGCTGAATCACTTCATTATTTATAAAACTGGGGTAATGGACTAGACAAACTCTAAAGTCTTTCACAGATAACATTCTATTCTTCTACAAATTGAGAATATAGCACCTAGGACTCACCTAGACATGAGGAATTCTGTGGATTAGTGCCCATGGAAAACCATAGTTTATAAGCCTCCATTGATGAATTTTCTTTTTTCTGGCTAACCTACAGGGTGCATTTGATTTAAAAAATGTTTAAACAAGTAGCATTAAAGAGATAAGGAAAAGATCTACTCATGTTCACATTTGGGTTCCCATGCAGAGAATAGATGTAGATGGCTATGTATTAGAGGGCACAAGCAGACAGCAGTAACATGTCATTCTCAGAGAATATTAGCTGCTCAACATTGTTAGATCTATATACCCTTTGTGGGTCATTTGGCAAGCATCAGGATAACATCATCCTGTTTGGGTCACACACTAGATTTTTTTCATAAAGCTTTTTCTTGCTATGGCAAGTCACAAGAGACCTGATAATAAAAAAGATATTCCACAAGGGATTCCCAGCTTACATCCTCTGACATATAATACCTGTTTTAAACTACTCCCTGAATGGGAATCCTCCTCATATACGTTCTCTGGGTGTGAGCCTTATCCCACTAGGAGTAGGATTTCTCTGAGAAAGTCTTCCAAATGTGTACATAAGCAGATCTTTTGTTTGCTTTTCATGGGCAATGTTGGTAACTAGAGGAACAAGAGCTATCTAGAAGGTTCCTTCAATAATTTGACAATGAAATTTATCAAACTTGTTTTGTAAAATGTCTTATTTTTTGGTCAGACAAATTGATCATTATTTTTATGCTCATAGCATGTCACTTACCTATTCATTTAATATTGCACATAGGATTAAATTCAAACTCCTCTGTGGCTTTTAAACTCTCGCAAACTGGCATTAAGCTACTTTTCCAGATTTATTTCAAAGAACTCCCTATCATTCATTCTATGGTCAAGCTAAACTGGCTTTATTGTTCTTCATGTAGGGCAATTAATTTTCTACATTTGCACAAGTTTTTCTCCATGCCTAGAATGAACTTATTCCTCACTTTCATCTATAATCCCTAATCCCTAACTTCCTTCAAAGTTTAGATCATATATTGCCTCCTATACAAGGCCTTTCCTAATCACCCTGTTGCTAATGTCTCCCCATATTACCTTGTTTTTATTTTTCATAGGTAGTACACTCTTAGAGTTATTTCATTTTATACTCATATGGTGGAGTTCCTCATATGGTGATAGATAATTCATTTTCAAAGGACTCTTAGAAACAAAGGAAGGGGAAGGGAGGGAAAAATCACTTATATGGCACTTACCATATGCCAAGCATTGTGTTAAACTCTTTAGAAATATTATTTGTAACTGCAAGATAGGTAAAACCATTGAGCTGCCAGATAGTTCTCACTAATTGATTTATTTTCAATAATCAGCCAGTGGAAAAACTTAGCTAAAAGCAAAAAATGACCATGCATAACCTGAAGAGAAGTAACAGGATATTTCACCATAAACTTGGGACACACATGCATAGCATCAGCATGCAGAATGGGCATAGATTAGTAGTACGCTCACTAATAGTTTGGAATACATTAAATAAGATTCCATTGTTCATTCTTCATTTTATTTCTAATTCTTTTTTTAATCCATACCTTCTCTCTTAGTAGAAACTCTAAGACAGAAGAACAAGGGCTAGGCAAACAATGTTAAGTGACTTGCCTAGTGGCACACAGATAGGAAGTGTCTAAATCCAGAATTGAACCTGGAACTCTATCCACTTTGCCACCTAGTTGCCCTTCATCCTTCATTTTCCTTCTTTCCTTCTTCCTTCTTCCTTTTTTCTTTCCTTCCTTCCTTCCTTCCTTCCTTCCTTCCTTCCTTCCTT
>NW_025372323.1:0-7074 GCF_016433145.1 Gracilinanus agilis | reverse complement strand
TATATAATCTAATTACTAATTGAGGGAAACCAATCACTCCCTCATTAGTCAGTGGTAGTAGGTGGGGTCAAGTGAGCAGCTTATTCCTCTTAGCTGATTCATCACACTGAGCTGCAGGGTCATTGAAGCAGACTCTAAATAAATTCACTTTACCATTCATATAGGAGGTTTCACCAATACCTCCTATTGCTTCACACCTCTCTCACTAGGACTTGGGGTTTTATATATTCATTACATAGTAAAAAGGAGCAACAGTTAGGATCACATGTCATTCAGCAGCCAACACACTATAAAATAGTGGAATCCAGAAGGCAAAGGATATAAATTTTCAGGCAATAACCAAGTATAATCCTTCAGGGAGAAAATATGGCTCTTTAATGAAATAGAAGATTTCCAAGCATTCTTGATGAAATAACTAGAACTGAGAAAATTTGAAATTCAAACACAGGAGTGAAAGATAAAATGGCAAGCATGATTAGACAGTGATAAAGGACTAGAGTGAGGAGGGAAAGACTGATAGTTGGTCTTCACTTATCTGTATCATTTAAAAGAAGGAAGAAAATAAAAAAGTATAATTGGATACAAAAATCCATGTCACTCAATAGCAAAATCACAAGAAAAGTGGAGAAATTACAGTTTTAGACAGCACTAAGGGGAAGATAATTCTTAAACAAAACAAAATCTACAAAAATATATATATATATTTGTAACTCTTTTTGAGGTGGCAAAAATGAGAATTTAAAGGAATGTCCATAAATTGTGGAATTACTAAACAAGTTACAATCTATATACATGATTGAATACTGTTCTCTGAACTCTAATCAGCATAATGACTAATTAGCATTCTAGAGAATTAATGAGGAAATATGCTACCTATTTGCTAATGGAGAGGTGAAGGACTTAGAATGAAGAATGAGCTATTTTTTTTTTTGGTATGGCTGAAATCTAAATTTGTTTTGATTGACTGTACATGGGAGTGGATTTGGAGTGGAAGAATGAGGAGACATTTCTTGCCTAATTAAAACAAATAAACTGCAATCAAAAATATGTATTTAATTTTCATGGCAACCATATCAGATAGAATCTTTTGTTACATTTTATAGATGAAGAAAAAACTAAGGCTGAAATGGATTAAATTATTTGCCCACAGTTACACACTACTAAATATCTGAGATAAGATTCAAACACAAAGGTCATCTTGAATCTAAGCCCAAAGTTCTGTTGCCTATGTCCTCCAGAGAGATATAGCTTCTACACAGATAAAGAAATTTGAGATAACTTAGGGAGGGAAAGAATCCCAACAAAAGGAGGAATCAGGTGGCACATAGGTGAGTCTCAAGTTAAAGCTTAAAAGAGTTGAAGATAGGGAAGAAATTTTGTCCAGCCATGGAGGGCAACTTAGTTAAGGTAAAACTATGGGGAAGTGAATGAATTTGGAGAACAGGAATAAAGCCAGTTTCAATGGAAGTAAAAGGTATAAACACAAACAATATGCAAATAAATAAGTAAATAAAAATAATTAGAAGAGGACAAGATTAATAAATAGATCCAGGTACACTAAATATCTCTAATTGCATGTGCTATTGGTTACTCTGAAAGTGCTTCAGTCCATTCTAATAGAATAGACATTGGAGTTTTAAACTCCCTCAAAAAAGCATGTCTAAAATATGCTTAGCTTCTATAACAACTAGCTCTTTTTCCCATAGATTGTAGTTTCTCCTCTTCCAGGATCAATTTGAATAAAATTTAATTGCTCATCCATGACATACGGGAGGGTAGCATAGATTATGAGTAGATGGCTCATATGCAATGGTTTCTTCTAGGAATATTTATGAAGGTTAATATGAAGATGGTGGTGAATGAAAAAGATCATTTTAATCACTGAAAATACTCTCTGCTTCCATTCACTACCATAATGTCTTTATATTTGAACAGGTGGGTGATAGGCTCAATCAGAGCAGAAAACCTAGATTTAAGGCAGTAGCAAAACATTTCAAAATTGAGGAAGAATTGTGAGTCCTTTTTTGTTTGTTGTGTTTTTAATTCAAAATTTTACAAAATCAAATAAAGCAAGCACATTGAAAGAAAAATAAGATTGTACATAAATGAAATCATGAATATATTTAGCTTGCTTTTCTTCAAAAATAACAAATCCCAGATAAAACCTTCAAAGCTTTCCTGCTTATCTATGCTTCCTTCTAGATATCCCATTCTCTTTAAAAAATTATTAATATATTTTATTTCGTTCCAACTCTTCCCAACATCCCTGCAACACAGAAAGTAATGTCCAAGAGACAGAAATGTTCATATAAATTAATTGTTTCATGTTTTCACTTTTCAGTTCATTCTGTGGAACTAACATTCACACGTTATTCTTTGAATATTCTGCAGCTGTGTATGATGTCCTCTTTGTTCTAATTATTTTGCTGTTCATTATCTCATGTTGCTCTTTCCAAGTTTTTTTTAATTAGCATACTCATCACTTCTTGTCACAGTGGTATTCCATCACAATCATCTCCTATTATTTATTTAGTCATTTCCTAATTGATGTACAATTCCTTAGTTTCCAATTCTTTGCTACCACAAAAAGAGCTTCTACAAAAATTTTGGAGCATATAGTTATTTCCCTTTTCTCTGAATTCCTTGGGAAACAGATCTAGAATCTAAGGGTATACATAGTTTTATAATTCTCTGGGTATAATTCCAAATTGTTCTCCAATACGGTTGGATCAGTTCATAGCACCACTAATAATGTATTAATATATCTATTTATCCTTATCCCCGCTAATACTTTTTTTATTTTGCCCTTTTGTTCTTTTAGCTAGTTTGATGTGAGTGAGATGATATCTCAGAATTGTTTTTGTTTGTGTTTTCTAAGCAGTAGTGATTTGGAGCATTTTATATATATTTACATATAGTTTTGATTTCTTCATCTGAAAATTGTTTGTTCATAGCTTTTGCCGATTTATCAGTTGGGAAATGTCTCTTATTCTTATACATTTGACATTCTCTATATATTTTAGATATGAGACCTCTCTAAGGCTGTCTATAATTTCACCCCCAATTTTCTGCTTTCCTTCAAATCTTGAAAAAATCTGTTTTAATGTTTTTAATTTAAAGTACCCCAAATTAACCATTTTACACTTCACAAAGTCCTCCAACTCTTTTTGACTCATAAATTCATCTCCTATCCATAAAACTACTAGGTAATATGTTCCTTGTTCTCCTAATTTTTTTAATGACATCTCCTTTTATGTCTAGATCATGTAACTATTTTAATCCTATCTTAGTGTCTGGTGTAAGATATTTGTCTTTACCTAATTTCTGCCAAACTACTTTCCGGTTGTCTCAACAATTTTTACCAAATAGTCATTTCTTATTCTCTAAACCTGGATCTATGCTTTTATCAATGCAGGGTCATTATAATTTTTTACTGCTATATGTTTTCTGCATTTTCTGCTCTATCCTTCTATTCCTTAGCCAGTACCACACAATTTTGATAATTACTGTTTTAAAATAAAATTTAAAGTCTAGTACTTCTAGGCACTGTAAGTATTTTATAATTTCAAAATATTTTGAAACATATTTACCCACAGAAACATTTCTAAGATGATATTATAGCAAAAAGGTTGTGTCCATTAAACAATATCTAACGTTTTTTTCCAGCTCATACATATTTAGTGATCTGACCTATGCCTGTGTTAGATGATTATATGATATGTTTCTCATTTCCTAGCTGCTTCTTTTTCCCCCAAGTATCACATGAAAAAACATACTAATTTCTCTGTTAATCAATTAACAGACATGTATTAAGCAACTTCTATGAGCCAGAGACTGTGATAGACACTGGGCATGCAAATTATAAAAAATAAAAGGGGTTACATTCTAATGGGAAAAGTTATAAGTGCATATATAAATATATGTAGAATTAAACATATTTTAAATCACCCAGATGCTACTGTTGGTTTAATGTTAGGATTATGATGCTATTGTTAAATAATTGAAGCCTTTAATTCAATTAGAGGGACATTAGGGTTTAGAGGGTAGTGGGACTTCTCTTCTCACAGCCTTTTTCATATATAAAATAGATACAAGTCTATCTATAGCACTAATCTCATAATATGGTTGTGAAGAACAAATTAATGTATGAAGAATATTTTGCAAACCTTAAATTTCAATAGTAAGAAGTAGTTCAAGAGAGCTGATTAGAAGCAGTCACCCAGCTGAAATCTCCCAATATTCCCCTCCAAACAACTAGAAAATAAAACCTCAAGTCAAATTTTTGAGAGTCAAAGCCAACAAAAGATCAGGGTAAGATATTTTTCTCTTAAGAAAACTTAAAATGTTAGCAAAAGAGAAGTATATGAATGGGGATACCTCTGTAGAAACCACATACATAAAAAGCTACTATGGTAGCAAGAAAGACCAAGACATAAACTCAGAAGACAACAATGTGAAAATAACTATAAAAAAATACTGAAATAAAAAAAATACTGAAATAAAAATGGTAATTAGATGTAAATTCAATAAAAATCCCAGAAGAGATAAAGAAATAGAAAAGAATACTAGAGGAAAAATGGAGGGAAATGGCAGAAAATTATTAAAAGGGAATTAACAGCTTGGAAAAGAGCATAAAAAGGACTTGAAAAAAATAATAGCAAAAAAATAACCTAATTGTAAAATAAGCATAAAAATTCACAAAAGATATGAATCTCTGAAAAAGTAGAATTGGCCAAATGGGAAAAAGGACAAAAAAACTCACTGAAGAAAATATTTTTTTTAAAAAAATAGAATTGGGGAAGATTCAGCTAATGATTCAATGAGAAAACAAGAAACAATGTGTGTGTGTGTGTGTGTGTGTGTGTGTGTGTGTGTGTGTGTGTGTCTGTGTGTGTGTATTAAAATGAAGGAAAATGTGAAATATTTCTCCCAGGAATATTATAACTAAACTTTAGACCTCTCAGGTCAAAATTAAAATATTTTTAGAAGCCAGAAAGAAGCAATTCAAATACCATGAATTCATATCCGTATCACACAAGATTTAGCATCTTCCATTTTAAAAGAATGAAAGATTTGGAATATGATATTCTAGAAAGCAAATACTTAAGATTACAAGCAAGAAAAATTTATCCAGTAAAACTTGGTGCAATCTTTCTGGGGAAAATGAATATTTAATGAAAAAGAAGACTTTCAGCTATTCATGATGAAAAAGCCAAAACTGAATAAACCCAAGCATGACTCAAGAGAAACATAAAAAGGTAAACATGAAAGAGCTGGTACAAGGGATTCAATAATTATTTTTTACTTTTCTATAGGGAAATATAATACATATAACTCCAAAGAACATCATCATTTTTAGAACACATAAATGGAGATTAAATAGATGACATGAGTGAGTCCATTAGGTTGGAATGATTATTCCAGAAAAGATAAATAAGTAAAAAAGGGGTGAGAAAGAGAGATGCATTGTGGGAAAGGGGAAGGTAGACAAAATAGGGAAAATTTTCTCACATAAAAGAAGCTTGAATGGAAAAGCTTTTGCAATGGGAAGGGAAACTGGGGATAGTAGATGGCTGATCTTCATTGTCATCAGAATTGTTTCAAAGAGAAAAGAAAAAATATCTATATATATCTATATCCATATCTATATATGAGTTGTATGTATATGTACATACAAACACACTAAGTTATGTGTAGTGTATAATTATCCTAACAAGGTTTAAACATTTTTTGGAGAAATTTCAGGAAAAGAAACTTGTCAACACCCTTAATCAAGAAAGCAGATCTTTTTGAAGAAGGTGCAATAAGGAAGCCTAAGGAAACCACACACTGCATCAAAAGATCCAGAATGAACTTTGGAATATAACTAACTGAACTGAGGGGGGTTGACCATATCATTTATTCTGAATGTAAACTCTTATGCCAAAGGGGAATGCCCCCTAATTGGCTTTTTGTCAATGTATATATCAATCATTGTTTTTGCTTTTTTCCTCTTTATTTCCCTCTTATCCCTGAACTGTTGTAATTTCACCTTAGAAAGTGCAATATTTTATACACCTCTAGTAAGAGAATCTTTAGAGGTATAAGCGTGTTATTTGAAATGATGCAATTGAGAGAATAAGCATGTTAATCTCCCCAAATCCTCAATTGGGGAGTTTTCAACATGCTCATCTCTGGCTAGATTCACAGAGGGGATTGTGAAAAGGGAATTAACACCCCCTTTGTTGTAATTTAATCAATCAGGGATTTGGAATTCCCTTTCCTTTTAATTTAATCAGTCGGGAACTTGAAGATACTTTATCATTGATTACAAGACCATCTTTCATCTAGATTCCTTTAGTCACATCTCTGGGATCCCCCATGCTGAGGAGGGTTGCCACACTGTGTACAATGAGAACAAGCCCCATATTGGATGTTTTGGTGTGAGTTATGATTTTCCTCATTCAAATTACTATTCCTATATGAGTTCCTATTATTGTTATTATTGTTATTATTTTTACTATTCCCAAAGCTTCTATTTCTATTTTCCTGATTCCTCTTCCTATAGTTCATAATTATGTGATCCATCTTTCCACAAAAATAAAATGTAGTGGTTGTTTTGTTGATTTCTGCAAAGGAGCTATGGCCACTCTTTAATTTGTAGCTCCTTCTTCAACTTTTTCAGTTAATAGCTTTATTTTCTTCCTTAATGTCTCCACTAAGTCAGTGTTTTCTTTACCTTTCTTTTCATGTCCATCAAAAATGTAAACTGCCACTATATTAGTCCAGTTTGGACAGTTAGTCTTAAAATAGTTCTTAACTTATAATAGCCATCCTTTCTATTTCAACACCTTTTGGTTCTTTTGTCCAAAAAACTGTCTAGGTCCTAGTGAGAGAGGTGTGAAGCAATAGAAGGTTTTGATAAAATCTGTTATATGAATGGTAAAGTGAGTTTACTTAGAGTCTGCTTCAATGACCCTGCAGCTGCTTGTGATGAAACAGCTAAGAGGAATAAGCTGCTCACTTGACCCCACCTACTACCACTGAATAATGAGGGAGTGATTGGTTTCCCTCAATTAGTAATTAGATTATATA
>NW_025372322.1:0-6541 GCF_016433145.1 Gracilinanus agilis | reverse complement strand
ATACTTGTCTTCCTATAATATACACTGGTACACAATATAATATACATATTTTATTTGTGTATCTATACATAACATATATATGTATTAGAGCCAAATATAAAGATAGCAAAATTGGAACAACACATGAGATCTCTACATAGAAAACTGATGTAGAAGATAGAGCGCAGAGAGAGAATATAAGCATTGGTCTCGCAGGAAAAAAAGTAACTAGCAAATGTACAAATATCATATTTTGGGAAATCATCAAATTATCTAGAATTATTAGAAGAGGTGACAAAATACAGCTAGATGGAATACATAAGCTATCACCAGCAAAGAGGAATCCTAGATTTGTGTAACTTTGAAATCTACTCACCAAGATTTAGACTTTGCAGGCAAAAGATAAAATGGCAAGGAAGAGATGGCTCAGTAAGGAAAGAACCCCAACCTCAGTCTTCAGTCCTCAATTATCCCAAACAGTTCCTTCCTTTCTCTTTTAGCATAAGACCTCATCATACAGTTTATGGAGACGATAGAGAGGTTTATTCACTGTGGGTTCTCTCTTCCATTCTACATTCCAAAACCCTTTGACATTGTCTCTCATTTTAGATTCCTTTACTCCAGTCTTTGATGAAAAGACGGCTCTTCTCTTGGCCAAGGCCAAACCTTTACTTCTACTGTTGAATCCATCTTCTCCTTATTACTTCTGGCAAATTTCTCATGCAACCATCACATCTCTCTCTATCCCCCATTTACTGGTTTTTGTCTACCTACAAACTAGACCGTATTATCCCATTATTTCCAAAATTATTATACATTGCTTACCTTGATAGACTCTTTAGTGTGAATAAACTGACCTACTGGTTGTTCTTCCAGACAAAGGATTCAATCTGCCCTCTCTGTGCCTTGGTTCAAGCTATACTTCAAGCCCAGGGCATATTCATTATTCACTGCTTCATTCTTGAATTCCCAGGTTCCTTCCAAGCTTATCTTGGATGTTATCTCCTACTTGCAGCCTTTCCTTATGCAAATCCCCCAGTTATTAGTGAGCTTCTCCTCATAAATTTACCTTTTGTTTACTTTGTCTATTTATTATATCCACTAACAAGTATAGATGTTGATTTCCCCAAAAGATTGCAAGATCCTTGAGAACAAAGACTGTTTTATTTTTGACTTTATAATTCTATTGCCTATCACAGTACTTGGAACATGGTAGGTACCTCTTACATTTTCATTAGTTGACTGAATGAAAAAATTGTGACGTATAGTATATATGGTATAACATAATGGTATCTTGTGGCAATTTAAGGAATGAAGAGTATAAAGAATTTAGAGAAATATGGGAAAACTCATATGAACTGATGCAGAGTAAAAAAAAAGAAAGCCAAAAGACCAAAATACATAATGACTGTAACAACATAAATGTCAATAAGTATAAACACCAATAAAACTCAGGTCTAATTCAACTGAATTAGTGCCATACTTTTAAAGTTAAAGAATACATTATTTTACTATTTTAGAAATTAATCATTTGTAAGGAACATACTTTACTGAGAGATTTACTGGGTGTTTAGTGGGAGGGACCATTGGTGTTAAAATAAAATGCATTCAATCAGTATAAAAAGGAACAAAAGCCCAGAAAAACAAAATGGGAGACAAAAACCTTCAGGTCATGCCATAGTAACTATACTTTCAATTATGGTGGAGAGAGGGCTGCATTTGCAACCAAATGCTTAATTTTGGGCTTAATCATGGCTTTCCTATGGATTACATATGGCCTGGGGCGAATCATTGGACTTCTCTGTGTCTTAATATTCCCATCTAGATTTTAACAAAGCATTTAACAAAGTATTTAATGTTGTTCTTCTGGAAAAGATGGCCAGTTAGGTGAATTAATAAGTGAATGGCTAGACCCCCCAAAAAGTCATCAATGATTTGATGTCAGTTTGCCAGTAAGTTTCCAAGGTTGTGCTCAGGGATCTGTGCCTGATCATGTGGCATTTACTATTTTGATCAATGACCTGGATAATGGCAATGGATGGCATACTCATCAAATTGATTGACAGATGACTTAAAGTAGATGGGGGATAGCTGACATGTAAGATGAAAGAGTCAGAAACCAAGAGCTCTTGACAAGCTAGAAGATGAAATTTAAAAGGGTTAGACATAGTGTTACGCTTAGGTTCAAAAATATGACTTCACAAGAACTCAACAGGGGATTCGTGGTTAAGACAATCATTTGCTGAAAAAAAATCTGAATTTATTAGAGGTTCTACAAACCCAACAAAAGTCAATCACGTGATAAGGTAGTCAACAGAATTTAATGAGATATTAAATTGTATTTGAAAGGACATAGGGTGGGGCAACGAGGTGGCTCAAAGGATAAAAAGCCAGGGCCTGAAGTCAGGAGGACCTGGGTTCAAATCTGTCCTCAGAAATTTCCTAGCTGTGTGACCCTGGGCAAATCACTCAACCTCAAATGCCTTGCCCTTTTCCCCTTCTGCCTTAAGAGTTGTTAATAGGACAGAAAGTAAGGATTTTTTTTTAAAAGGCATAGTGCATATGACTACTTGCCATAGCCTGTTCTTGTCAGAACACACCTGGAACTTAGTGCTGGTTCTAGGTGCTGCATTTTAGGGAGTACATTGATAAGCTGGAAAGAATCTGAGGGAGGAAAGAAAGATGGTAAAGGGTCTCCAGCTCATGCCAAACGGGATAAGAAATAATTGGGTATGTTTAACTTAGAGAAGGGACCACTTAGGGTGAAATGATAGCAAATGGCTCTCAAATGGAGGGAGACTTGAAGGCAAAACAAGTGAACATGGCTAGAAGTTGCAGAAATGCAAATTTAGGCTTAATGTGTTTAGAAAAAAAAACAAAACTGAATTTTTACCTGTAGCAATTTGCAGTGCCAAGCTACCAAAATGTGAAAGGGTCCCTGCTATTTGTCCAGAGAAAGGAAGTCACCAGACCTTGAACTCCTAAACATCAAAGGGGAGGAAGGAGGATGGGGAAGCCCAGGTCTCTTTGACATTTTGTGTTCTGTGAAGTCTAGATGGCTCAGAATGCAAAATCACTAGGGATTGCCCCCAGGAAGTCCTTATTATTTGTTCTAGAGTCCCAAGATGGCTTAATTCTGGGAAGGAGTCAGTGTAATGGTTTCATCAATTTGACTAAACATTACTGGTGACTAGAGCAACTTTGATGGAAGTAAGTCATAAGATAAGAGGGGCTCACAGATGTAGAGAGCTCTAAGGGTTGACATTTGATCCCCCTAGCAGCCCTGGAAGGCTGGTCATAAAACACCACCGTTCCCATTTTACCCTGGAGGAGACAGAGGTACAGAGGAGTGAAGGAACTTGCACAAGACTAAATGACTGGTGAGCAGCAGGGGCAGCTAGAAGACCCAGGCAGGTATCTGAGGTCCCATCCTATTGCAGCCCTTTCTCTAATGATTATCTTTTGGAATAAGTGGGCTATTGTCCTGAAATTCTGCCAGAGTGAAAAATCTCAACCTCCAGACTACAAAAGGGCATTAGACACTGCTGAAGAGTTTCTTCCAACTAGATATGGCATAGATTGAAGATGAAGATGACTATGAAAACAATGAAGCTCATGGGATTACTCATTTAGAGATGAAAGGGTCCTTAGAAGCCATCCTGGATATTAAATGGATCAGAAAATTAAGACAGAGAGATACTTGCATTTTTATAGGAGTCAAAGCCAAAGCAAGGGAGCTCGCTCTAATAACATATCACTGATTTAGGTAACATGTGCTTTTTGCAGCATAGGTTTTTCAGTTTCTTTTACATCATACAGATATGCACATGCGTGACATTTTGAAAGCCAAGTCTTACAAAGCTCTATATCAGTGGTTCCCAAACTTTTTTGGCCTACCGCCCCCTTTCCAGAAAAAAAATATTACTTAGCCCCATGGAAATTATGAAACTATTTATTGAACTCAGAATAGAATGCAATACAAAAAAAGTGTGGCCATCACCGCCTCCCTGGATCGCTGCAGCACCCACTAGGGGGCGGTGGCGCCCACTTTGGGAATCACTGCTCTATATAGTTAACAATGGCATAGTGGGGAAAGTATTGCCTAAGATGGCAATATCAGAACTTGTACAAGGAGGACTTTAGATGCTCTCTGAAGACAGATTATTTTGAATATACAGAGAAATACGTGCGTTCTTAGTGACTGGAGGTATGGTCTGCTCTGGAGATCCTCTTACAAAAGTCTACCCAGTACTTTCTTATATTTTCATTAAGGACGCCCTCAATGTGTGTATAGACCAGTGGTACCACTTTGGTAGAAAACTATCTCTGTTGGTTGCATGTTGACTTAGAAAAACCACAAATGAACATTTTAGAAGTTCTACTGTGTTTTTCCTGATATTGTTAAATATTTCCCCAATTGCACTTCAATCTGATCTGGAAGTTTTGCAGAAGTCATGAGTCTCTGGTTTAGATCATTCTTGAAAATCTTGGAAAAAATGACCAAGAAGGCAGTAGTTACTGTTATTTTTCTAGTTACCATTGTTGGGGGGAAGAGGAGAAAGGATTAAGGAAAAAATAAGACTACAGATGATCTTTTTTTGAGAGGCAGTGAGGTGTAATAGAGAACAAATTTTGGAGGCAAGATTGCGACCTTCAGACTTAGGTTTAAGTGCTACCTCTGACAAATAGTGCCTCGGTTATACAGAGAATGCCAATCTCTCAGTGCCCTGGGCAACTCTCCAAGACTGTGAGTTTCAGGGAAGGTGCCAAACTGCATTGGTAGATGGAATTTCTTCTCCTGGAGTTCCTCATATGAAATAGAAGTCCTGGGTCCATTTCCCCCTGTTCCCACTCCCATCCCCTATCTTTCCCTCCTCTCCTCTAAGTAATCATTTTTTTCAAGTCCTTTGGAACTTTTCCTTCTGTGAGAGAACTTACAAATTGATGCTTGATTGCTTTATAAAATCGTGAATAACAATAATGTTATTATTCTGGTCGATGAACTCTCGGTCAGAGAACTAGGCTCAAAGTTTATATTGAACAATGATGAAAATTGTTAATTCTTTTTGCAAGCATAATTATAACAAGTGAACAGAAAACAAACGCCCACAATATTGTCCCAGGTAATTCTAGCTTTCATCTCCCTCCAGGACTTAATTTGTTCTGATGCTTTAATGTTCCCTCTAGCTTTATAGTTTAGCTGAAACTGAAAATAATTAAGAAACTAGTTATAACAAACTTGGGCAAACTGGATACAGTTATGAAACTAGTTATATAAACTTGGACAGGCTGTTTTCACTGTCTAGGCCTCAAGAAGGAAATAAAGGCAATTGGGAAGACCTGGTTAGACTTTTCCAGAGCTGACATTCTAGGGCAGTGATGGTGAACCTATGACATGGGTGCCAAAGATGGCACACAGAGCACTTTCTGTGGGCACATGGTTGTTTCCCTCCACTTCCCCAGAATTCATTACTAGAAAGGTGGAGGGACTTGGGCACAGCTGCTCCTCTCCCCCTCTCCACCATGTCTGATGGGTCATCCTCCCCTCCTTCCAGTAGCCCAATGGAAACATTTTCTCACTCCCTTGTGTGGGGTAAGGTGGGGCAGGGCACCCCTGGCACTTAGGGGGGTGAGACTAAGGTCTCTGAGGGGTGGGGTAGGGGCACTCCTTCTCTAAAAGATTCACCATCACTGTTCTAAGGACTTAAGATCTGCCCTTTGAAGGGCTGGATTCTCCTCAACCACAGCAAAGATACACAGTAAATAAAAGGGACTTGGGTGCAGCTCGCCAATAAAGAAGGTGTACATCTCCCGGTATGGCTGTTGCCTGTCAAATCCATTTTAAGAGAGTGTTCTAATATTGACTGAGTTCAGGTAAACAAGGGAAATGGTATATGGACAAGTTTAAGAAGGTATGAAAGATAATAGTGGGGATTAAATGGAGCTAAAATCTCTGTCTATGTTAAGGATCAGCAACCTTGCAGAAGGGAAAGGCCAAACTGTTAACCCTCATCCTGAATGTTCTGAGAGGGTGGCGGTGGAAGGGAGGGCTGACAGCAGCAAGAGACTTCCTGGGATGGACAAGGCAGGTAACTTGGATTCACAGATCTCTTTTCCATACCATCTACCAATTAGACAGTCTTTTGGCTTAAGAAGTTCTTTCTGTTTAAGGTACAAGTAGCTCTCTAAGAAGGTTGGTTCTATGAGCCATTCACCCCTCACTTTAAATGGTTTTATTCAGCACAAGGGATGGATATCCTTATGCAACTATGGGGGAAAGGAAGTAGTTGAGTTTTGAGGAGAGTGGTTTTTTGTAAGAGGGACTATAGTCTCAAGTAGGAATAGTAGGGAGTACATTTCAAGCAACCTCTGGCCATAAGGCACCTAGAGGAATAGTGGGGTAGGTATTAAAGTAGACATTCTTTGTTTTTATTTTTTTTTCATTTAATAAATAATTTTTATTTTTTAGAAAAGTTAACATGGTTACATGATTCATGCTCTTACTTTTCCCTTCACCCCCCCCCCCCCCCCCCCCCCCCCCCCCCCCCCCCCCCCCCCCCCC
>NW_025372321.1:0-9875 GCF_016433145.1 Gracilinanus agilis | reverse complement strand
ATATTATATATTATTTTACATACATGAGAGAAAGAGAGAGAGAGAGAGAGAGAGAGAGAGAGAGAGAGAGAGAGAGAATTCCTTTTTGCTCCTGACCTGGAACTCTTCATTGCAGAATCCTGGTCCCTTTTTCAAACATACCCTCAGTATCCCCATCTTTCATTATTTTCCCCCTGTTTTTAAGCATGATCAAAAGTGCTTTACATTGTATAAGCTTTTGCTTATTCTCACCATCACTATCAAATTTTTCACCTTTCTGACTTCCTTTCCTTCTTAACAAAATTTCTCAAACTCATATTCTGTCCCTACTATTTACTCCATATTTTAATTGCTCATTTCCTTTTTTGCAGGTATAAATGAAAGTTTTTTTTTTGTTGTTGTTGTTTTTTACCACAACACTAGGCTATTTTTTCTAATATGATTAATTCTCAATCTTTGGTCAAATTCAATGGCATAGTTCTCCCTATTTCAAGAATTTTTCTTGTCCTTTTTCCTAACCTTGGTACCTCTACTCACCAGCTCCTCATTGATACATTGACAAAAACACATCTCAGAATAAATAAAAGCACTGAACAGAAACATAAAATCATGAACATAAGCAATTTCAGCTGAAAATATATAACAGTATTAAGTGGTTTGCTGGAGTGATTGGAGTTGTTTTGGGCAAAGAAAAATCATTTTTCTTTGATAAAAAAAGACCTTCTCCTGCCAGTATGCAGTTTACAACTGCCTGTGTGGATAATGAGGATTTACTTTCTCAAGTAAGCAGATGAGAAAAACAGAAACAGTAACTCTCTTCTGTAAACTAGCCTAGAACCCAAGCTAATTATTGCCAATTCTTTTGACTCTGAAGTAGAAAAAATACCATTCTGTGAGTTATTAGTCTCTGATAATATAATACTGAAAGTAATTTTTAATATAAAGTTCTTCTAATAAATTACTTTTCTAAATTTTTATGAGCCATAAAAGATACTAACTGTGTCCACTCTACAATCTGAATAATATTCATAGTGGAGATGTTGCTTACCTTTATTGTATCAATTTTCTGAAAACAAAACAAAACAAAACAAAAAAACCCTTTATTGGACTGTTCAAAGTTACTTTAGCTTTGAAGCTCCCAAACTGATTTTTTTTGGATTTTCCTTTCCCTTCTATAAATCTATGCTCAAACTACACTTTGCTATAACAGAATAGGACGATCATAATCCTGTAATACTAATCCTGTCACCATTCATTCCTCTCCCAATATATCCTTCACATTGTCTCACAAACACTATGTTTTGACATTGCTTGATTACTATTTTTTAAATTAAAATGATGTCTCCAACCTTTGTTCATTCAAGCTATCCTCCAAATCTTAATACTCTCCCCTCTCATATTTTTCCCATCAAAATGATCTCATACCGGAGCAGTGCCACCTTATCCAAGAAATATTGCCAGGGGGCAGCTGGGTAGCTCAGTAAATTGAGAGCCAGGCCTAGTGATGGGAGGTCTTAGGTTCAAATCTGACTGGGCAAGCCACTTAACCCACATTCCCTAGCCTTTACTATTCTTATGCCTTGGAACCAATACACAGTATTGAAAAGGTACTTTGCCAGATCATTACCCATATCTTCACCTTCTCCTTCCCTACTAGCTGATGTCATTCCTTCCTTAAATTTTGCTCACCCTTTCTTTTAGTTCCAAAATATTGTTTTATATATTCATTCCCAGAACTTAGTTTGCTTTGAACATAGTTGGTGGCCAATGAATGTTTTTTTTAAATAAATTTGTTGAATCATCACACAAGCTAATTGAGAAAATTCCATTCCATGTCTACTAGAGCAACAACAACAACAACAACTCACAACCTTTAGTGTCTTCCCAAATGGCTTACAATTTTTTCAATCCACTCAGTCTATATTCCAGCATATCCACCTTGGTACAATTCTCTCATGTGACTAACCAGCTCTAGGCTTTAACTAAGGCTTTCCATCATCCCAACAATGCTCTCTCCCAACTCTTAATCTTAAACTCTTGGCTTTCTTTAAAACTCATATCAGATGTTACCTCTTCCAGGAATTTTTTCCTGGTAATCCACACACCCTACCATTAGCTATTTCCTACTAAAACTATTGATTATATAATCCCTATTTATTTTAAATATTTTGATTTGTCTTGTTTCCCCCACTGAAATTGTAGTTGCTTGAGGCAAGGAGCTATTTTTTTAGTTGTTTTTACTTTGTCTTTTTCATTTTTAAACTCAGCACTTAACATAGTGCCTGACATAAAGTAAATATCTACTAAAAGCTTGTGGATTGATTGATTTTAGGAAATAGATGAATTGTTCTTTCTCATCTCAAAACAACTTGAAGTTGTTTCTTTCCAATTCCTTCTTTAAATCCCATGTCAGATAAAGAAGTGGATTTTTTTCCTCACCAAGACCAGCACTTCTTTATATACCTTTGATTTATCACCTGCAATCCTCTTCAAAATATTGCCTCCACAATCACTCCTCTTTTTTTCTAATCTTCAGTCTTTACCTATCAATTGACTTCTTACAATCTACCTACAGATTTGTGCTCCTGTTCTTCATTCTTAAAAAGCAAAAGCAAAGAAAAAAACAAAACATTAGTAGATTGCAATATCCTTGTTAATTGTGTCTCACTCTCTCAGGAAAACTCCTTGAAAGAATCTACTCTTGAAGCATCTAATTGATCTCCTTTCATTCTCTCTAAGCCCTCTATTCTAACTTTCTATCACATTGTTCAACTGAAGCTGCTTTCTCCAAAGTTACTTATGATTTCTTAATTGAGAAATATATATAGTCTCTTCTTATTCTTTATCCTTCTTAACTTCTTTGCAGTATTTGACAGTACTAAACACCATCTCCTCACAGGGGTTCTTTCCTCTCTGATTTTTTTGGCATTGCTCTTTCTTAGTTCCTTATCATCTGACCTCTTCTCAGCCACCTTTGCTCATTCATTACTCCTGTCACAATACTAAAATACACCAATTCTTTTCCCCTGGGCCTTTTCTCTTTTTTCCCTCTAGTCTCAATTGATGTCATCAGCAGGTATAATTAGATCAGATAACTGTTTATGCAGATAACTTCCAAATCCATTTAGCCCTAGACTCTTGAGTTCCAATCCCATATCACCAACCCACTAATTAATTTTTAGAATTAAGTATTCTCTAGGCATCACAAACTCAACATAACCAAAACAAAACTTCATATCCCACCATTTTTCTAATCTTCTATATTACTGTATTCTTCCATTCACTTCCATTCACAACCTTGACCTCATCTTTAATTTCTCATACGTTCCATGTCCAATAAGTGATCAAATACCTTCTGACTCATGAAGTCACCACCTTTAATCAGGATTTCATTATCCATTGCCCACACAATTGATGTAGCCTTCTAGTTAGTCCCTTATTTCATTTCTCCCTACTTCAATTCATCCTCCACATAGTAGTCAAAGTGAATTTTCTAAAGCATGATTCTTTTCATTTCATTCTTTTCTTTTTACTCCCTTCCATCATTTGATATTCTACAGTGACTCTCTATTACATTTACAACAGAAACTTTTTTGACCACTCAGTCTAAGTACAATCTAACCTATTTCTTCCTTTCACTTTTCTTTTATATTACTCCATTCCATAAACCCTGTAATCCAAACATTTGTAATCTACTTACTGCTTTATATGTTCAGCGCTCAATCTCCCATCCCCATGACTTTGCATGGAATGCCTTCCATACTTCAAATGTACTGTCTCTTTATCTCTGCCTCTTAGAATCTCTGTTTCCTTTTAAGACTCAGTTCAAGGATTATCTTCTATGTGAAATTGTAGGAAGTAAGTTAAGGGATAGAGTTAATTTCAGGGATTAATTTTAAGAGGAAAAGAAGAGAATTTGGATACAAGCCTGGAAGAAGATTCTGAGGAGAAAAGAATTGTGGGAGTTGTACTGGCAATTAAATGCCATTGGCACTCTCTTACCTGATCTCCACCAAGCTAGAAGGAGGTGTTTTTGCTCTGACAGAGTTGCTCTTGGAAGTCCAAAATCTCATGGAGAGATTAGGGACTCCTTGGTTGAGAGTCTGCTTTGGAGTGAACTGTTTCCCCGAGTACAGAGATCATCTGCCAGTTATTCATCTGCCAGAAATTCTCTTGGGCTAAGGTAATCCAAAGATTGTCATCTGGGACTTTGGGTAATATAATATAGCCAATACCACTCTTCCCTTTTCCCTCCTTTTGTTAATCCAGAGTAAATAGATTAGGTTAGAGTTAAATAGGTTTGGGTTTTTTTAGAGAAGACCTGGGAGCTAGAGGCGGGGCCCAGAGAAGACCAGAAGCCCATCTCTTGTGAGATGCTTAGAGGTTGAGTGGAGCCTAGATTTTAATAGTATTAAGATCTTGCCTAATCATTTTCCTTATTCTCATTATACAATAAATCTTGTTTTATTATAAACCAAGGGGTTTGTGCTTTACTGGCCCTGGGGAGGTTACTAGGTGGGTTATGTCATCTCCCATCCCTCTAGGACAGTTCCCTATTTCAAAACCTTTGCAAATCTCTCAATTACTATCATATTTTCTCTTACCATATGTTGGATTACTTCTGTAAATTATTTATTACACATGTATGTATATATGCATACACGAATAAATTACATTATTCCTCTTATGTTAGAATGTTAGCTCTTTCAGGAAACAGACATTCTTTTTTGTCTTTTTATTCCCAATTCTTACAACAGTTTGGCACAGCAAAAGCAATACATAAATTATTTTTGACTGACTATTTGACTAAAGTATATATGCCCTTAAAAGTAGAAAAATGCTACTGCCAATAGTAAACACATTTGAGAATCCTATACACTCAGACATAGAGTGATAGACTTTCTGTCAAATTACTAAACATCATCCATGGCCTCTAGTCCATTTGGGAACAGGAAGATGGAGAGTAGCAAAATGCCTATTTTATTTAATTTTTTACTTATGCTATTTCTATTAACACATTAGAATATCTTATAAAATGTGATTAATTGATAACAATGTATTTATAATTGAGAATATTGGAATATTAAAAACATGAAGCACTATGTTGCAAAAAAAATTAACCCTAAGAGTTCCTTCTTTTAATTTTAAATTTGATTATACTTTACTGTATAATCATTTATAAACTAAACAGAATGAAATAGTGATTTCTCCATTGTCTGTTTAAATTTTAGGTTGTCCCATCTAATTAAAACTGTAGATCTGCTTTATAAAGTTAGCCAAGTTTAAGTTGATAAGTCTCAAATCTCCATTTTATTTTATTTTATTTTTCAACACAGCCATAAAGTGGATGACTAGCCAATAGTCATGATTAATATAGGCACTCAAAAAGGCCATTTAGGGGTATGGATCAGTCTGCAATATTTGCTTTATGTAAGAATTGCTAAGGCTCAGTGGGGATACTCATAAAACCCTAGGAAGAATGATTTATGTGTTTACCTCAAATTATCAATATACTAATTTTTCTCTTGGGAATGAGTGGGTAAGGATGAAATAAGAGGATGGAGTTTAGGGATTATACATGAAATGCAATTTAGTAGTAGACCTAGCCTAGAAGAGGCTTTCTGAAGCCTCGGAAATACTGAATCATAAAGCAAGAAAAAAATGGAATCTTTGTAATATGGGGTGAAAGAATAGCACTTGGAATTGAAATATCCAATTAACACTTGACTTTAAGACTTACTAGCTGTCTGATAGTGAATAAGTCACCCATCCTTTCTGAGACCTAGGCTATTCATCTGGGAATCCTAAAAGATAATAGATACTGTCTGTGTCATTATAAATAATTGTCTCACAAAAAGGCAAATGTAAGAATTGTATGAAATTTAATAATTTGTTATTGTGTTGATTTTGATATGACAAAGATTTTTGATGCTGGAACTATGTGAAATCCCTCCACTGGAATAAATCATGAATTTTAGGGTGTAGTCCCCAAGAGTTGCTATGATTACCCTTTTTATTCTTCTATCCTCTATTTTCATCACCTCTCTCAGAAGATGGCTAATATAGTCTGGGTTATAGTCCCTTAGATGTATCCCAATGCCCAAGTTTATCAGTGTAAGCTCAAAATGCCACTTACCTTCCTAGTTTTTCAGAAGTGAATACAAAGCACAGCATGTAATCTAATCTCCTGCCTTGTTCTGATTGCTATATTTTTTGTAATGTATTCCTCCTAAGTTCATATTCTTCCAATTTGGCCTACTCAGAATTTTATTATGTTATGAGGTTGTCACACAAGACGAGTAGAATGAAACCTCTGGCATATTATAGTTAATAATAATAATAGCTAACATTCATATAATACTTTTACATTTTATGAAGAGCAGTACTAATATTAACTAATTTTAAGAAATTCTCATGACTACTCTGGGAGGTAGGTGCTACTATCACTCTCATTTTAAACATAAGGAAATTAAATTAAAGAGATATTAAGTGTTTTGCTCAGGGTCATATTGCTAGTAAATATTTGAACTCAGATCCCCCTGACTCCTGTGCTCCTTCTGTTGCACCCTATAGATACCTACCATGCTAGAAAAAATGTCATGTTAAACTATGGACTGATATAGAATTTACAATCTTCTAACCTCTTTAAAAAAAATTATTGGGGCAGCTGGGTAGCTCAGTGGATTGAGAGCCAGGCCTAGAGATGGGAGGTCCTAGGTTCAAATCCAGCCTCAGACACTTTCCCAGCTGTGTGACCCTGGGCAAGTCACTTGACCCCCATTACCTACCCTTACCACTCTTCTGCCTTGGAGCCAATACACAGAAGTTAAGGGTTTAAAAAATTTAAAAAAAAATTATTCTAAAGAGAACTAGTTCTCAGAAACAAAGGTATTAACCCTAATATTAGGCTTGATTTGGAAGTATTTTTGGCTTTGTAGGATGAAATAAAAATTGCGTTCTACTTACATAGACTTCAAGAACCCAGGATTACCTTCACACCTTGATGAGATAGTAGAATGGGACAACAGTATAAGATTTAGCAAACTTTACTTCGGTTATGCCAGTTGGAAATGGTTGTAAAGTTTAAATATATCCCTTATTCAAATTCAAAAAGTGGAGTATATAGTTTCAGTCCTTGGGAAAATTAAAAACTAACTGTATGACCTCTTCCAAAATTTAATCTACTTAAAAAACAATTTACGAAAGTAATTTAAAAACCAGTCCTCAGAATCAAAAAATAAGAAAAAATGAAGTATATTTTATATTTTTGGAACAAAGAGTGTCACAAAGCATTTCTGATAAAAGGCTTTGAAAAATTGAAGCACAGTTCTGCAGATAAAAGGAAATTATTTTTTCTATTATGTAATAAATGATCTCTTTTGCTGCTTCCATATTTTTACTATTTTATTCATGAAATGGTGTTGTCCATTGATAGTTAGATCAACTTCATCATATTAAATACTGATACAATTTTGAGACCATATATCAGTCACTTAAGCATTTGTTATTTTTATAACTTCTTGGAGTGGGGGGGGTAAAATATTTTGCAGCAGATATTTGATAATATTCCTCTTATGGTCTCAAAGAGAATGCAGTCTTAGCTTTACTATAATCATTACCATCAATAGTTATATTAGGTTATTTTTAATTAACTTTTCATGAAAAATTGCTAGATTTCTTCAGAGTAATAACTAGGATTTCCCAATCATCATAACGTGAAAATTAATGTAAAAATATTCATGGAAATTGTGGAGTGACAGATTAATTAAATTCACTAAGACTACATACAATTTTCAATATATAATTGTTAAATGATTATGTGTCATCAAAATACTTACAACTTTTGTCACTTATTCATGATATATGTCTATCCCTTTACAAGAACAAATTTATTTTGGCAATGAAAAAGTTTTCATTCCCATTCCAGTGAAATATAAATAAAAATGAACATAATAATTGGCTTCTATTTGGAAATATAAAAATATGATAAATAAAACTTTCACTTCTATATCCATAGGGAAGACTGAAGGGAAAATGTTGCTCTAAGAAATAACCTGAATATGTAGCATATAGTAATGGACTCAGATAGAAAAATATGATTAAGTAATAAGTTAGTATCTAAACCCATAATTTAAATTAAAATAGAGTCCAAAAATTAAGTTAAGTAAATCATATTTGATTGGCAGAAGTGAAGAGATTCTCTCATATATATATATATGTATACATATATATATATATATAAAACATTTATATAATTCAATACAAAAGAATTATGATTCTTCTATGTGGTTACCCCTTAAAGCTATGAAGAGCACAACTCCTCCAACTCATACTAAGTGTATTAAAGTTGTTGTGATTCTTAAAGGATTAGTTTACTGATTTACATCTTTTGATTTTACATTACATTCCAGAATTATACTTACTCCTTGAGAGATATTTTGTAATAAAAGAAGCAAAACTAATAATACTGTGACTTTATCTTAAAGTGAATGCCAATGTAGCACTTCCCAGAGCATCTCTATTTCCTTTAAACTATTAGAAATTTGTGGGTTTTTTCCCTTTCACCCCCATTGGGGAAAAATCCTTGTAAAAATATACATAATCAAATAAAACAAATTCCTTCATTGGCTTGATAAAAAAATGTATATTTCATTCTGCACCCTAATGAATACACTATATCTTTGTCAATATGCAACTAGAATCATCTAGATTGTTCGCCCGCATGTCCCAGTTTGTCAAAGTAACCTAAACATATCACCTCCATTTTTTTTTTTTTAGAAGTGAATACAAAACTCAAGGTGTAAAATCTTCTGGCTTGTCCTGAATACTATGCTTCTATTAATGCATTCCTCTTCAAAAAGATTTCCTCCATTCTGTTCCTACTCAAAAATTTGTTATAGTATGAGGGTACCACCAGATCCCTCATGGTTACATAAGTAGTGTGCAAGAACTGGCAATTAGCAGAAGTGAAAAGAAAATAATAACAGCTAACTTTTATACAGTGCTATAAGTTTTATAAAGTACTTTATTAATATAATTTCATTTTATCCTCATAACTCCTGGGAAGTTTGGTGTTACTATCATCTTTTTTAAGAAAAGGAAATTGAGGTAGATAGAGGTTAAGTGACTTGCTCGAACTCAAATCACTAACAAAATTCCTGAGATTAAATTAGAACCCACATCTTAATGACTTCAGCCCTCCAAACCATTGCACTATGTAAGTTCCTTCTAAACTAGAAAAAGTGATTTATATTTAGCTTGTAATCTTCTCACCTCCTCCTTTTTTATTTCTAAGGAGATCTTATTCTAAACATTACTGCTATCCAACTTTGATTTTTCCATGGAAAACTGTCTGATCCTTACTATTTAAACTCAATTCAACAGTCCTGGAAGGGGAGCTTTGTGGTAGATAGTAATAAGGGCATAAAGCCCGATTATTCGTTTTTCATTATATCTAAAGTAATATGGGACCTTTCCCATACAAATGATTTTCAGTCCATGATAAAAAACTGAATTGTTTTGACTCTTTTAAAATATAAATTGTATATGTAGGGTAAAAATCATTATCAAAATGGCTAATGGCCAAGCCAAGTTTAGGGGCTAAGGAGAGACAGTGAAGCCAAAAACTGAAAGAATAGTGAGCAATCTCATCACTGAAAGTCATCATGAAGGGAAAAGACTGATATAGGAGAAGAAAGAGAGTAAGAGAAATGGAAAGAAAAGCATTATATTCTAGTCAGTAAGGAATTTGAAAGTCAATGGTCTTGACTATGCAGTAATTTGAAGATCTGGTCAGATTTATCCAGATGCTAATGTTAATAAGAAAAGTAGGAAATTTTCCTGGAGTTCAGTGAAGGATTCAATAACTATAGGTATTATATATACTTACATATAGA
>NW_025372320.1:0-6919 GCF_016433145.1 Gracilinanus agilis | reverse complement strand
TTGTTTTTCTTCTGTGTTTCTATTCCTGCAGTTCTTCCTCTGAATGTGGATAGTGTTCCTTTCCATAAATCCCTCCGAATTGTCTTGGGTCATTGCATTGCTGCTAGTACAGATGTCCATTACATTTGATTTTACCATAGTATATCAGTCTCTGTGTACAATGTTCTTCTGGCTCTGCTCCTCTCACTCTGCATCAATTCCTGGAAGTCTTTCCAGTTCACATGGAATTCCTCCAGTTTATTATTCCTTTAAGCACAATAGTATTCCATCACCAGCATATATAATTTGTTCAGCCATTCCCCAGTTGAAGGGCTTACCCTTGCTTTCCAGTTTTTTGCCACCACAAAGAGCGCAGCTATAAATATTTTCGTGCAAATCTGTTTATCTATGATCCCTTTGGGGTACAAACCCAGCAATGGTATGGCTGGATCAAAGGGCAGACATTCTTTTATCGCTCTTTGGGCATAATTCCAAATTGCCCTCCAGAATGGTTGGATCAGGTGGAGAGCATTTTTTATCATGGGTCCTTTGGATATCTTGATTCAGAGTAACCAAGTCCTTCACAGTCGATTATTATTATAATATTGCTGATACTGTATATAATGTTTTCCTGGTTCTATTTAATTCTGCATCATTTCACATAAGATTTTTCCAGGTTTTTCTAAAATCATCCTGCTTATCATTTCTTATAGCATAATAATATTCCATCACAATCATGTACACGCGACTTGTTTAACTGTTCCCGAATTATTGAGCATCCCTTCAATTTCCAATTCTTTGCTGCCACAGAAAGAGTTGTTATTAATACTTTAATACTTTTTTTCTTAAATCTTTATCTGCCATCATAGAATTAATACTGCGTATTGGTTCTAAAACAGAAGAGTGATAAGGGCTAGGTAATTAGGGTTAAGTGACTTGCTCACAGTCACATAGCTAGGAAATGTCTTTTTTTTTTTTTTAAACCCTTACTTTCTGTCTATTGGTTCTAAGACAGAAGAGCAGTAAGGGCTAGGCAATGGGGGATAAGTGACTTGCCCAGGGTCACACAGCTAGAAAGTGTCTGAGGCCAGATTTGAACCTAGGACCTCCTGTGTCTAGGCCTGGCTCTTAATCCACTCAGCCACCCAGCTGCCCCCTAGGAAGTGTCTTGAGGCCAGATTTGAATCCACGACCACTTTTCTCTGGGTTTGGCTCTCTATCCACTGAGCCACCTAGCTGCCCCCTTTTTTAGAATTGTTAAGGGAATTAGGATGTCAGGCCAAGTTTATATACACCTTTTCTTCTCTTTTCCCTTGTTTCCTTCCCTTATGCTAGTATAGTTCCTCTCATAAAATACCAATTAGCAAGCATTTATTAATCCTTCTATGTTTTAGACACTGTTAAGTCATGGGGCTATTGTAAGAGTGAAAATGGGATTTGGGGGGGTTTAATATATTAAAAGATGGTCGTCGGGGATTGAATTTATCAATCCTCAATTAAGAATAATCTCAAGTCAAAATTAACTTTTATGGAAGTTTATTTACAATTAGGAAGGTTGAAGGTAGGGAAATTTAGAGAGAGAAACTCTGACCTGGACCAGAGGCCTGGGCCAGGTAAGAATTTAGAGATCTCAGCAGAGGGGCACAGAGGTTAATTAAATAAGTCTTCTAGCCACAAGGCCTTTTACAATTAGAGAGGCAAGAGAGGCCTCCCTGAGGGTAGGAGCCTCCAGAAATGCCAAGGGAAGAGAGAGAAAGTCACCCTAACTTACCCAAGTGACAATTCAAAGAAGATATTTAAACAGGGTCTCAGCATTCTAACACTCCTCCATGAACCAGAAAAGCTCCTTCATTAGCAGTGCTCTTAACCGAAGACCTCTGCTGACTGAGGACCTTCTCCTTTTAAAGGGGTCACTTATGCGTCACTTCCTGTACCTCCCCCCTAATTTTCATGTCCAATAACAATAGACGATTCTCATAGTACTGCCTAGGAGGCAGTCAGTTGATTCTGATTCGTCACCCACTCTAGCACACATGAGTTACAGACCTCCAAGAACTAGAGGTGTTCTTACCTTTGGTGATTAAATCTAAAGATGGGCAGTGTAGACTTAATTTAATTATCACAGTACTAAAGAAAGAAAGAAATAAAAAGTGTCCCTAAAGTGTAATGCTATAGCACTACTACTCATCTCCACATTAAAATAGACGAGGCATATGAAAGACATGCCTTTTAGAGCTGTTACAGTCTCATGCCAAAGGAGGGAGCAATATTGTAGTCCTCGTCTCCACAGTACAATGGATGGGACATATAAAAGACATGCCTTTAGAGTTGTCATAGTCCCATGCCAAAGGAGGAAGAAAACCCAAAGAGTTGATTACCCTGTGATGGGGTTTAGTAAGTTTTCCTAAAGGGCATGGTACCCCTAAATGGCCCCCAAGAGGGAGCATTTCAGCCAAGATTAAAAACCATGAGCTTCAGTGACTATCTAAGAGTATCTGAGTGTTGGTCAACACCCTCCTTAGGATTTTGTGTAATTATTATCGGCAATTGTATAATTGTCATAAAATTCTAGTTTTATAAAAGTTTCCTTGTTTGAGAGTAATTTTAGGATAAGAAACTTGATACCTCCCAGAATCTAGAAGATGAATTGCTTGAAGAAAAGCGCCATGGAAATGCCTGCAGAAACCTCACATTGCACTGAAAGATCCAAAATGAACTTTGGATTGTAGTGAAATTGAACTGTGTGTGTGTGTGGGGGGGTTGTAACACATTTATTTTGTATTTTTACTCTTATGCCAAAGGGAACTGCGCCTTTTTTGGCTTTTTGTCAATGCGCGCCTAGCAATCATTGGTTTTGTTCTCTTTTCCTTTTATCTCCAAATTATTATAATTTATAAGTTGATTATGTTTACAAGATCCATTGGGGAGATTAGTCTTCCAAAGGATCTCAGGGGGGATTGTGTAATTTGAATCTGTTATTCTAAAAACTAAAATTCCCCAGTAAAACTACTATTCCCAGAACCCCACTCACTTCCTGTCGTTATGGGCTGATGTAGACAGGAGATAAATGGAGTGGAATTACATGTCTTTTCCTTCCTATCACAGTTTTGGCGGAGTGGGCATTTTGAGCAGGTAGAAAACTTAGTCACATGGTTCTGTTTTGTTAGGTAATAAACTTTTAAAAAGTAATACTTAAAGTATCGGATATTAATTTAACTCTTACAGAGGGGAAAGAACATGTACATATATAAATATACTAAGCATGTATAAAATAAATACCAGGTAATTTAATGGAAATGTACCAACGCCTTAGGAAATGAGGAAAGGTCCTATGTGGGAAATGGAACTTGAGTTGAGCTTTAACTAGAGATTCTAAAAGGCAGCACACATTTCAGGCATTGGGGAGAATCTTTGCAAAGACATGGAAATAAGTACTGAGGTGTCATGTTTGAATAATAATAATAAGATCAGTTGTGCCACATTGAAGAATTTCTGAAAGGGAATGATGTACAAACCTGGAAAGGTGGGTTGAAATAGTAGTTAATGCCTCACTTTGTTGTGTTTTATTCAGTAGATAAGTTCAGCAGTGGTTCAGTGTGCTTGACCCTAGAAACAAGTAGAGTTTTATAATGATAAAATTTTACCACTAATTAAGTGTGTGTGTGTGTATGTATGTGTATACATGCATATATATGTATATATATATATATACATACATACACACACATATAGATATAAATACACACAAGTATTTGGAGATCTGTCATGTAAAGGAGGGATTAGATTTGTTCTTTTTTGTCTCTTTTTGAATCCCCAGCACTTTGTAGAGGGTCTGACATTTATTTGGCATTTAATATTTATTATCTAAGTTGACTGTTTTGCCCCAGAGGACTGAAGACCTGGGAGCAGTGAGTTGAAACTACAAAGTGTCAAATATTTATTAGTTACTTTGATATACATATTTACATAGATAGATAGATATAGATATAGGTATAACTTTGCTACATGTTTTCTTTATACAGGTAAAGGCATGTTGATGAATATGTTGGTTTTTATTCGATAATATGAAATAGTGGAAGGAATGTTAGACTTTGCATCAAGATGCCTTGGATTTTCATCCCACTTGTGACATTTACTAGTTCTGTGACTAAGGCTAGTGCCTTAGGCCTCTGTTTCCTTATTTGTAAATAGATATTATAATACCTGTGGATACCTAGCTGTCAGGATTGCTATGAAGATCAAATTGAGATAATATATATAAAACATTTTGCAGATCTTGAAGCACTTTATCTTCACTGTATATTCTTTTTTGATGTAAGATCTTTTATCTTCTCTACAGTTAGTATTTCTCTCATCTTCTAGCATGAGTCTTAATAAAGTATTCTATGATTGAATATTTATGAATTGTTGAGGTGTTTGTTGTAAAACAAGATAGCAGCCTTTCAGAAGTAGCACGCTAAGTTGCCAGTTTCTTCTAGTGTAAGATCTATCTATATCTATTTCTGCTTCCCAGAATTGTTGTGAACAAAACATTTTGTAATGAAGTTCAATATAAATGAGTTATTGGCATTCGATTTCAAGATGTCTTTATAGTCTACAAGACCACACATCTTGACTATCTCCTCGTGATCCATGAAGTTGCTCCCCCTTAACCATGAGACGGTAACCTAAAGAGCTTAATCCTTTTGGAGATCTTTGTTCAGATTAGTGGTCAGCAGCAAAAGCACATGGCTTACTTTATGTAGCCAGGTCCAGTCCCCAGATCTTATTTCATATTCAACCTAATAAGCCATCATTGCCAACTCCTTCTATCTATCCTGCAATTTCCCGTTACTTGCCTCCCCTCCAGCCCCACCTGAGTCTTGTCTCTCTCACTTCTAGTCTCTGGGAACAATAATCAAATCAATACTACCACTCCTTGTGGAAAGGGAATGGCATTTGGATCCTATTTAATATTCATGTTGATTTTCCATACCAAAACACTTCCCTTTCTGCCACTTTCTTATAAGGGTTGACTCCTCCAATAGAATGTTAAGTTTTGAACAGATTGTTTTAATTTTGTGTTTATATTCTCAGTGTGCTATGCTTAGTACAATTCATACTATAAATGCAATTCACTCTTTCCTTCCTGCCTGCCCTCCTTTCCTTCCTTCTTAGCCTCTAATATATTTTAACATATAGGATTTAATCTCTTTCAACTCTTCTTTCTGGAGGTTCTGAGGAAATAAGTAATAGTTGTCTTGTCACAACTGGTCTGACAGCCAGCTATAGATATCAGAATTTTAATGCAGAAAGAAGATATTCTACATTGTGGGGTAGCTTCCATTTGACTCAGTAAGAGATTCTTCTTACAGATACTCTGAGAAATAGTGTCTTGAGCCTCTGGCTCCTAGTAGCAGTTCACTTGCAAATTAGTTTTTTGCCTGTTATTTCCTGAGTTAGAATTGGGTAAGAGGCATGTCATTTGTACCTGTAGCAAATTGTTAACTTACTGGTACAAATGAATGCTCTAGCAGAGGACCAGAAATCCTGATTACACTAGAAGTTCCTGGGGTTCGTGCTGCACTATCATAAAGTTAACTAGATTTTTCTCCCTTTCCCTGTTTTATGTGACCCTTTTTCCTCCAATATTTACTTGACAGTGGTACAAGTATACTGTTCTGTTTGAAGGCTGTGGCTTTGGAGGCCAGTGCTCTAATATATGTCACCAAATTCTTCTGTTATGATCTGCCCCTCCCTTTTAGCATTTATCTTGAATATCTGTGCTCTAAAGGTCTCATGGAGCAGCTGTAACTCCTGCATGATTTCCCATATCAGGGTCCAGATTATTGTTATTCACAATTAGTGAAATACAAACTAATTCCAATTTAATAATTATTCATATAAGAAGCCGCAGGGAGAATATTATGTTGAGTAATAGCAGTTGGCCATATGAACCTAAAATGTTGGGAAAAGACAAGATAAAAAGTAGCTTTTCCATTAGGGAGGATTATATATATTTCCAAATATACGAGAACAGATTCCTTTGGCAGAAGAAATAAAGCTCCTCTATACTTTCTCTCCTTTGAGTCCAAGTTTCTCTGCATACCTGGGGCCAGAGTAAAAGGGGAGGATGGGAGGGATCCATTGTTTCCTGCAAAAAGAAAAAATCCTTATACAAAGTGTCTCAAAAGACTCATTGCAATGTTAAGGTATTAAAGCTTTAAATTTCACTAAGACACTGTGTGTGTGTGTGTGTGTGTGTGTGTGTGTGTGTGTGTGTAGTACTAAATAAATAAAGCACTCAAGGACTAGAGGCAAAAATTAGAAATGGTGAACAATAAAATGCTTCCTTATTTGGGCTTTATTTAAAAAAAAAAAGCATGCAAATTGAATTCTAAACAGTTGAATTAGCCAATTAAACCAACATGACAACCACATCTGGATGGAAACTTGATTTTATAGCTAAAGAATATTCCAAAGATGGCATTATAAATAACTCAACAATACAATAAGAATTTTATGTAATCCTAAAATGAGTATTAGCTGAATCAATAACATATCTACACAATTATTATTTAAAAAAAACCCAACTCTTTATCTTCCATCTTAGAATCAATGCTGTGTATTGATTCTAAGGCAGAAGAACAGTAAGGGCTAGGAAGTGGAGGTTAGGTGACTTGCCCAGGGTCACACAGCTAGGAAGTGTCTGAAGCCAGATTTGAATGAACCTAGGACCTCCCTTCTCTAGGCCTGGCTCTGAATCCACTGAGCTACTACCTGCCCCTTACCCACACACTTATTGATGACTTTCAGATTTTAGAATAGAAACACTATCACAGTTATTTAAGAAAGATATTATCCTAAAGGGGACCCTGTGCAGATCATAGTAATTAGAATGTTGGATTAAACATATATATATGTATATATGTATATATACATATATATGTATATATATGTG
>NW_025372319.1:0-1363 GCF_016433145.1 Gracilinanus agilis | reverse complement strand
GGAGCAGTTCTCCCTCATTTTAGTTACTTCCAACTTTTCTCCTCCTATGGCAAGTTTTCTGTAATCATATAAAGTAGGAAGCCTTAAATAGGAAAATCCCAAGAAATATAGGAATTAAGGAAGCAGATGGGTAGAAATTTTTTAGCTATTTTAAATGTTAACAGATAAAAAAATTCCTTTTTCCTAAGGTTTTAGATGAAGATATTTTTAGGAAAAAATCAGGTAAAAAGAACCTAGCAGCAGATATCAGTGTAATAAAAAGGTGGAATCAATACATACAAATAGTAAATTCTAAGCAATGTCTTTGATATACAGGGTTCAGAAAGAACACCAAATTGCTTCTCAGTACCAGTAAAGTTCATGTATTTTGGAGCTTCTAGGCAGGAAACAATAAGAGAAGAAGGGAGCATTTTTGTGCCTAAGAATACTAATGAAATAGACACCAATAGATTAGGTCTAAATTCAGTGGTAAATGTAGCCCTTATTGACAATTGATAGATACTCAGGAATTTGAAAATTGTGCCCAAAATTAATTTAGGAAGGTGAAGATTTGATTAACTTAGGACATCCCCTGATATCGCCACAACAAGAGAATTATTTCCACAATAATTTTTGTCTACAGATTTTTTGTTTTGGCTGTGATTCAGTAACAACATTGTTTCTTTCATGATATTTCATTCCTAGTGTTTCCTGGAAGTACACAAGGGTTAAAGAAATTTAAATAATAGTTAATAGGAATAAAAAGTCTAAGCCGTTTGAGCATAGTTATAGTTGTTAAATAAGTAGCTAAAAGTGAATGAAAACAAGTTTTTTAAATCCCTCACATCTCAAAACTCCACAAGGGGATGTGTGTGAGAGTGTAAGAATGTTTGAATTAATGGGAAGTTAGAAGTATTTTAATTTTGAGAATTTTTGAGTTTAATTTCTAAAAATGGTTTTGAAGCTGAAACTGTCATGAAAGCATTCTTAATATTTATTTTTGGAGTTTTTATAATAGGATACTTAATTAGAATTTTACTTAGTATTAGTTGATATTTTTTATTATCTAATATTTTTATTTTGCCACAAACAATGAAGACCATTTTCAGATTCAGAAGTCTCAATAAACCTGTGACATGGATTTTATTTTTGCTTCTATATTTCTATGGTTTAGTTTGCATCTATTTTTAATGTTGTTTTCTCTATAAGATTACCTTAGTAGAGTAAGGAAATCTTTTTTTTTAACCCTTGTACTTCGGTGTATTGTCTCATAGGTGGAAGATAGGTAAGGGTGGGCAATGGGGGTCAAGTGACTTGCCCAGGGGTCACACAGCTGGGAAGTGTTTGAGGCCGGGTTTGAACCTAGGACCTCCTGTCTCTAGGC
>NW_025372318.1:0-2555 GCF_016433145.1 Gracilinanus agilis | reverse complement strand
ACATGTGGAAAAGTGGGTGATGAATCAGAATTGACTAACTGCCCCCCGACCAGTCCTAAGCAAAATGTTTGTTGTGGTTGGACATGCACAGGAAGTGATGCAAAAGAAGAGCCTTTAAAAGGGAGTCGCAACTTCCTGTAGCTGAGTTCTTGTTCATTTCTGGAAGCTGGAGCTCAAGTTGGAGATGCCTCTTGCTGGACCTGAGACCTAAGACCTTGTTGAGACTGTTCTTAAATCTCTGCCTTAGAACTACATGTGGTAAGTGTAAAGACCGACTATTCCTGGATTTCTTTGAAGGAACTATTCTTTAAAGAGCGGCTTCATGACTGAAGCTTTTGCTTCATTTGGACCTCAGCCCTTGGGTGAGCCTTCCCTGCTGAGGACCAATTAGCCCTGCCTGGGTTGAGCCAGGTCCAGAGCAAATTACTTAGTGTGTTAAGCTAGACATTTTATTCTACCCTCTTCTCATCCCTCTACTTACACTCTTTCTTACATTTTATAAATAAATTACTAAAATCATTTTAGAATTGATATTTATTCAATTCTTGGCTTTAACCCCTTTTAATATTCAAACCATCTAACCATAATTTCCCTCTTTTACACAGTTGACTACAACATTTATGATGGTTGTGATAGAGACCAAATGATTTGCATCTGCTTAATTTCCAATTCTCAGATACCATAAACAGAGAAGAGCTATCATAAATATATTTGTATATTTATTTTACATATAGATTATTTTCCCTCTTTGATCTCTTCAGAATATAAGCATAATGATGTTATTAGTAGGTCAAAGCATATACACAATTTGACTGCACTTCTAATTTGTTTTCCAGAATGATTAGACTAGTTCAAAATTCCATTAACAGTAAATTAATATCCCTAATTTTTCTCTAACTCGCCAAGATCTGTTATTTTCTTTTTCTATCATGTTATCCAAACTGATGGGTTTAGGGTGATATCTAAAGCAGTGATGGGCAAACATTTTAAAGAAGGGGCCAAAGGAAAGGAAATGCTCATCTGTCAGTCTGTTTCTAAGGCAACTTTTTGAAGTTTCATTGTATTGTATCCTACTCATTCCATTCGTCAGATTAGGAATAATATCATGTGGCCAGATAAAACATTTCAGGGGGTCACCTCTGGCCCATGGGCCATAGTTTGCCCATCACTGATCTAAAGTATTTAAATTTACATTTCTTCAATTAGTAATGACTTAAAGCATGTCTAGAATACTTTGATATTTTATTTGTCTCATGATGTTGTATTTGTCATGTTTAGTTTCCACGTAATTTTTAATCTATGCTTCAATGGTCCTTCATTAAATATAATTTTGTAGTAGAATAGTCTAAACAAGACTTACAATAATCAGCTTTTTAGCTTTAATGTGTTAGATTTTAAGCCCAAATACATGTTTAATTTTTATGAAGGTTTTTTTGTACCACTGAAAAAAATATTGTATTTTCTTTTCCCATTTAGCTTTATCAAGGTCTTTCATATCCAACTTTTCTAATATTCTATTCATTTCTTTACCTTTTAAAATTTATTTCAAAGTTAGATTTATCTAGCCCTGACAGGGGAAACTTGAGGTCTATGACTAGCATAATTTTGTTGTCTGTTTCCTCCTGTAATTAATTTAGCACTTCCTCCAAGAATTTGAATGCTATGTCTCTCTCTATATGTTTATCTGTGTGTGTTTAGTATCGATTTTACTTCATTGTTTATAATGTTTTATAGCATGATGCAGGTTCCCTGCTGATCTTTTTATTACATTTATTTTTCACTTCATTTTGTCCAGGATCATGATTGCTATATCAGACTTTTCAACTTTATCTGAAGCACAGTAGATTCTGTACAAGCACCTTATTTTAATTCTGTATATCTCTTTATTTCAAATGTGCTTCTAAACAACATATTGTTGGATTCTGGTTTCTAATCTTTTCTGCTATTTTGCTCCCATTCATGTTCACAAATTAGGATTATTGATAATGCATTTTTCTCCATTGTATTTTCTTTTCATACTTCCTTCTTTCTTTTAATCCTCTTATAATGATTGAAATTTTTGACATGCAGTTATTTCTTAACTTTAAATTAATTTATTATCAGTCAAGAAATTCTATTGTGGTCAAATGGTTCTCTTGATAATCAAAAGACCCAGATTCCCCTTGCCCAGTACTTATATTTAGTTTTAGAAGCTCATTATTCAACTTCTCACTTGAACATCCCAAGGCATCTCTAATTAATAAATAGCTAATAAGAAGGTGGTTCATCATAACTCTCCTTCCTTCCCCATGCCCAGAGGAAATGGGAGTCACATAGAAAAGAAGAGAATAATTGTCTTTTTGGGTTTTCCCCCTGAGATATTTTGCATTTTCTTTTATTTATGATTTATTTTTAGCTTTTTTTTAATCGTTATTTGATACCTGGTGAGATTATTAGTTTCCACCTGTACAATTGTAATTTTTAAACATTTGTTAATATTCATTTTTAACGTGGTTACATGATTCATGCTCCTACTTTCCCCTTCACCACCCCTCATTCCCCCCACCCATGGCTGA
>NW_025372317.1:0-6504 GCF_016433145.1 Gracilinanus agilis | reverse complement strand
TCTCTCTCTCTCTCTCTGTCTCTCTCTCCCTTTCTCTTACATTCTCTTTCTGATTTCTTTGATTTATGGGAACTTCATTCAGTGTAACATGCATATCTTTTCTGCTATATCTTGAACTAACTATTCCTACCTTCTCTGTGCTAGAAGCTGGCCTGTGCCTGATTTCTAATAGATATGTAACTTTTGGTTTGATAAGTCAATTGTATGAGACTCTCATCTCATAAGTGAAGATTCATTACTCAATGCCCCACACCTGCATTAGTTGCAGATTTGGCAAAAAGCAGAGAGAAGAGAGATCAATCCGGGATTCTTCTGGCTTCCATTTCAGGAGAAGATTTCTAATGTCAACTTCTTCAGATCACTGAAGAGAGAGAAAGAAACTGGGAAGAAGCTGACATGAGGAGGTGGCACATTTTGCTTTACTAGTGACTTTGGGGAATTTCCCTTTGGGCAAGATCTTAAAATCTCTCTCTTGATTGAGCTATCACCTCATTCCCAATGGGAAAAGTCTTTCACTCTGTATTGTTATATATATATATATTGTGAATATATATGTATATATTATGTATACTTTCTATATCTATATCTATACTTTCTCTGATTTATGTTTTGTTTTTGGTTTGGATTAAATGGTTTGCTATTGTTTCTGAGTGTTCAATGTAGAACTAGCATTTGGTGTAAAGGGAATCAAACCTTGGATACAATGCTTGGGGCTCTCCATTCTCATTAGGTAATAGTAATTAGGAATTTAGATTGAACCTAAAAATTACATACCTAGACTAATATATTTAAGGGAGCAAGTAGATAAAATCTTAGCCCCATTTCTCTGAGGAGAGAAGATTGACCAGACTGTGGTCTCAACTTTCTGCTTTTTCTCCTGGCAGGAATCAAAGTCTCCTTTCAATAAGAGTAAGGGGAAGAGACAGAAGAGATATCTATTCTTGCATCCCTCTAGGCCAACATGCACACAACACTTCTTGCTACAGACAAGATCATAACAGTGAAGAATTCTGAAGTCCTTAGAAGAAAGACATTGGGGAAGTTAGGTGGTTCAATTGATAAAGAGCCAGGCCTTGAGATGGGACATCCTGTATTCAAATCTAACTTCAGATACTTCCTAGCTATGTAACCCTGGGCAAGTCATTTAATTGCCTAGCCCATACTACTCTCTTACCTTGGAACAAATAATTAGTATCGATTATAAGACAAAAAGTAAGGGAATATGAAGGAAGGAGAAGGAGAAGGAGAAAGAAAAGGAGAAGGAGGAGGAGGAGGAGGAGGAGAAGGAGGAGAAGGAGAAGGAGAAGGAGAAGGAGAAGGAGAAGGAGAAGGAGAAGGAGAAGGAGAAGGAGAAGGAGAAGAGAGGAGACAAAAAATAAATGTCAATGGAAAAAAATTTTTTAGAAATAAAAGAGATAAGGTTTAAGGGACTGGATTTATGCCCCCTTTCCATGATTCTCCATTCCCTATGACTAATATGCTTTGAGTACAATTGGATACTACCTTTGAAGTGGAGACTCAGTGTGCCAAGTTTTACCTATAAACGTTTCCTGCTAGATTACCAGGAAGCCTAGGAAGATCAACTGGCAAAATGTGAGAGATAGTATCTTCAGCAGTAGTCCAAGCAAATAGGAATATCCACACAAATGTGCATTCAAAGAATGAGGGAAGGAGGCATAATGCCCAACACAACGTATTATGTGGTCAGAGAGTGGTGTTATTCCTCAGAAGACTTTGGATATGGCTTTTGAATCATGGGGTGAATAAGAAGTTGGTTGGTAGGGGCAGTGAGGTGGTTAAGTGGACAGAGAGCCAGGCCTAGAGATGGGCAATTCTGGGTTCAAATATGGCCTCAGACACTTCCTAGTTGTATGTCTGGGCAAGTCACTTAACTCCAATTGTCTAGCCCTTCCTGCTCTTCTGCCTTGGAACTAATACTTAGTATTAATTCTAAGTTGGAAGGTGAAGGGTTTAAAAAAAAGTTGGTTAATAAAATATGGTACTTTTAGGAAAAATTATGTCAGAACATCTTGGATAAAGACTGTTATGGGTCTGTCCTTTCAAAATTTTAGCACTCTTAAAAACACCCACTCTTATCAGTTCATTCCTCTACTCCATCTTTTCATTTAGAGTCACTCAAATCTTTGTCTCTCCCTAGGGCAAGGGCTGAAATATTCTTTTTTATTTTAAGATTTTTCTTTTATTATTTGTTTTTTTAAGTATTTTTTTTATGGTTACATGATTCATGTTCTTTCCCTCTCTTTCCCCTCCCCCTCCCAGAACCAACAAGCAATTCCACTGAGTTATACATGTATTATCACTCAGTATCTATTTCCATATTATTCATTTTTGTAATAGGGTAATCCTTTAAAAACCAAAACTCCAAATCCTATATATGTGACCGCAAACCTATAACACGCGTGTCAGCACTGACACACGTAGCCATTTTCGATGACATACAACCCCATGTGGCCGCCTACAGAGAAGTCTGGGGCCACATGCCAAGGATGAAACATTTGCTGTAGTGTAGTGTAGACACTCTGTGCACTATAGATGACAATTCTACCTACATTAATTTACCTATTTTGGTTTATTAAATACAGTTACATATTACAATTATACATTTTTGTATTTAAATTATAAATATAGCAAAATTATGGTGTTTTTTTCTCAAAGTGACACACCACCCGAGTTATGCTCAGTTTTTTGGTGAATTTTGACACACCAAGCTCAAAAGGTTGCCCATCACTGTCCTATATCCATATAAACAAGTGATAAATAATATGTTTTCTTCTGGATTTCTGCTCCAAAAGTTCTTTCTCTGGATGTGGATAGTGTTCTTTCTCATAAGTCCCTCAGAACTGTCTTAGATCATTGTGCAAAGTCGATTGCATTTGATTGTCCCACAATATTTCACTTTCTGTGTACAATGTTCTCCTGGTTCTGTCGTTTCACTCCCCATCAGTTCATGGAGGTCTTTCCAGTTTGTAAAGAAATCAGGCAGTTCATCATTCCTTATTGCACAATAGTATTCCATCACTATCATATACCACAATTTCTTCAGCCATTCCCCAATAAAGGGCCAACCCCTCACTTTCCATTTTTTTTTTGCCACCATAAAGAGTGTGGCTATGAATATTTTTTGTACATTTTTCCTTATTATCTCTTTGGGATAAAAACCCAGAAATGGCATTATTGGATCAAAGGGCAGGCATTCTTTTAATTCTTTTTGGGCATTATTCCAAATTGCCATCCAGATGTTTGGATCAATTCACAACTCCACCAGCAACGCGTTAGCGTCCCAATTTTGCCACATCCCCTCCAACATTTATTGTTATCCTTTATTGTCATATTGGCCAGTCTGCAAGGTATTAAATGGTACCTTGGAGTTGTTTTGATTTGCATTTCTCTAATCAGGAGGGATTTAGAACACTTTTTTCCTGTAATTATTGACAGTTTTGATTTCTTCATCTGAAACCTGCCTATTCATGTCCATTGACCACTTGTCAGTTGGGGAATGGCTTGATTTCTTATAAATATAATTTAGTTCCTTATAATTTTGAGAAATTAGACCTTTGTCAAAGATTTTTGTTATAAAATGAAGTACTCTTGGGCAACTGGGTAGCTCAGTGGAGTGAGAGTCAGGCTTAGAGACGGGAGGTCCTAGGTTCAAACCCAGCCTCAGACACTTCCCAGCTGTGTGACCCTGGGCAAGTCACTTGACCCCCATTGGCCACCCTTGCCAATCTTCCACCTATGAGACAATGCACCGAAGTACAAGGGTTTAAAAAAAAAATGAAGTACTCTTGAAGGAACTATCAACTATAAGATCCTGAGAGAATGGAAGGGATACTCACAAGCAAGAGCATGCCCCAAGTCACTGAAGCTTAGAAAGCTGAGGAGAGGAGAGGGAGCACTAAAAATAGCTAATAGTAATAAAACTAACATTTATGTAAGACTTTACATAAGTTCTTTACACATATGATCTCATCAAATATATACAGTGGTTCTAGATAACAATTCATGTGACTATTACATGGGGGGTGGGGGGAGGTCCTCAACAGTTCCATAGAGTTATCCTAGTGTCCATCAAAGTTTTTTTGCAGGGAAAGACCACTTGGGGAAGGACATTGATATTTTCCATTCTCCTGATGATGTCATGTTGACTGGGTCAGATGAGGCAATGGTAGTAGAAACTATAAATTAGAACAGTAGTTCCCAAACTTTTTTGGCTGACTGCCCCCTTTCCAGATATTACTTAGCCCCCTGGAAATTAATTTTTTTTAATTTTAATAGCAATTAATAGGAAAGATAAATGCACCTGTGGCCATCACCGTCTCCCTGAATCACTGCAGCACCCACCAGGGGGTGGTAGCGCCCACTTTGGGAATCTCTGAATTAGATGATGGTTCATTTGAGAGACAAAAGATAGGAGATCAACTCTAAGTAAAAAAAAAAAGAGAGAGAGTGACTAAACATGAAAAAATGAAGACCAGGAACCCCTGGTTTTACATCCCCATTTTGAAATAACAGCTTAGTCACCATAACCCTGATTGTTGCATTGGGCGTCCTATTTCCCAGATGTTATGCTGCTAGTATGAAGTCTCAGAGAACTTTCCAATACAGCAGCTTCTTTGATCTGGACTTCAGAAGATTTATTTGAATAGAATGATACCATCCTCCTGAAGATGGTACATGAGAGGGAAAACCCAATGAATGTGATGGTAATAGTTCCAAGATTTGGACCTTCTTTGTCTTTGGGGTCAATTGGTATGGATATTTTATTCACTTTATTTATGTAATTCCAAACTGCTTTCTAAAATGTTCATATTAATTCACAGTTTCATCAACAAAGTGTGCCTACCATCCTATAACCTCTCCAGCATTGACCATTTCCATCTTTTTTTTTATCTTTTTAGGACATAATTCTTAAAAACACAACATTCATCTCTAGTTACTGGATGACCAGATAATTATACTTTAATTCCCCAAGGACAATGCTTCAAGGTAAGCTAACACCATTTCCAGAGGCATTACCAGAAACACTGACATGGGAATACAACACAAGTCCACTGCCATAGCAGTCAACACCAAAGCCTTTACAGAATATAGCCTTTCTTATGGGTTCCCCTGAATCATTGCCCCTGATCAGGGTTCTCACTTTACTATAAAGAAGGTCCAAATCTTGGAACTATTACCATCACATTCACTGGGTTTTCCATCTCATGTACCATCTTCAGGAGGATGGTATCAGTGAACACTAGAATAGACTTTTGAAATAACAGCTTAGTCACCACAACCCTGATTGTTGCATTGGGGGTCCTATTTCCCAGATGTTATGCTGCTAGTATGAAGTCTCAGAGAACTTTCCAATACAGCAGCTTCTTTGATCTGGACTTCAGAAGATTTATTTGAATAGAATGAATTAATTTTAGACATAGGTTCATGCCAGGAGCCCCTCAAAGAAATAAGGGTCTCCATCAGGGCCCATCGAGTCAATGTAGACAGCAGAACCTTACATTGATTCCCTATTGTCTGAAAAATCAGGCCATAGGGATGGATGGACCCCTCTGTGTGACTCTCTTCTGATCAACATTTTTTATTATTAAAATTATTATAATCTATATTTTTAGGATAGCCTCAAGTATTGTAGTATAGATATAAAATTTCTTTATAGAGATCCTTTTATAGAACTTCCATTATAGAATTCCCCTTAACACTCTCTAATAAACCAGCATTTAATGAGTTAATAGTTCATACCCTTGAAGTTGCTTTAATCTTTTCCCCTCTCTCTGCTTTGAGAGTAGGAATGATATAGTATGGCAAAATCAAAACATAATGCACTCTCACTTTATTTTCTCTATGAAAGCAAAACATTTTCACACTTCATTACTTTCCCACGTTAGACTTGTCCTCCTGAATTTGAGGGTTCTCACACTCTAATCCACTTTTGAAATATGTTGAAGGTTCTTTTTATAAAAATAAAACTTAGATAAAGTAGAGTTTTGGTAGCCTTGAGGCATGTTTAGTCTCAGTATAATCTATACGTAGAATTTTGTACAAATTTGTTAGGTGTGCCAGCTTAACCAGTATAACCTTGAGTTTTTCTCTGTTTTGAATTTGAAATGTAAATTTTCCCAGCATTTGTGTGACTGTGAGAGAAAGGTATAAAAAAAAAAAAAGATTCACAGGAAGTCTGGGAGAACAGCTTCCAGAAATCCACTGTGTCTCTGACTCTTTCTTCCTCCATTTTGGCTAAATCATCACACCTCTCAAAATAACTAGAAGCTGCTGGCTGCTTCCAGCAGGTTCAATTATTCCTCTCCAATATTTCCTTATTCCATATTCAAGTGAGAGTCTCCCAAACCTTGAGATTTTTGTTCCTTCAGAAAGTTCTAGGAGGCAGCTGGGTGGCTCAGTAGATTGAGAGCCAGGCTTAGAGACGGGAGGCCCAGGATTCAAATCTGGCCTCAGATACTTCCTAGCTGTGTGACCCTGAACAAG
>NW_025372316.1:0-5270 GCF_016433145.1 Gracilinanus agilis | reverse complement strand
GGTAGCGTTCTTTTCCATAAATCCCTCAGAATTGTTCTGGATCATTGCATTGATGCTAGTAGAGAAGTCCATTCATTTGATTGTGCCACAGTATATCTGCCTCTGTGTATATGGTTCTCCTGGTTCTGCTAAAGGAAAAAAAAATTCTGCTATCCACTGGTACTAACACCTGGACCTTCTGCCTAGAGATCCTTTGTCCTGCCAATGTGAAGAGTTTTGCCTGTTCATTTTCCTCTCAAATTCTCTGTTTCAGTGAGACTTATTCTTTGTTTCCCTCATTCAATGGATGGCTCCATTTCTCTAAAGGAGAAGGAGCTTCAAATTGTAATTTGTAATCCCTCTTTTTAAATAACCTATTTGATCAGTGCACTATCTGGTAGTAACATTTTGGCCTACCATGTCCTTCTCCTAGATCAGTAGCCATGAGCTTGTGATCTCCATGTCAGTTCCTTGAAGATTCACCTCAGATTTCATCTTCCAAAAGAGACCTTTCCTGGTCCTCTGATTCCCCACTTAATCCCCATCTACTACTAGAACTGTTTTTTCATTTACTTAAAAAAAAAACAAACAATCTGTACCTTTTATGTTGGAATCCTTCCTAAATATCAGCACTAAAGCAGCAAGGACTAGGCAGTTGGGGTTAAGTGACTTGCCCAAGGTCACATAGCTAGGAAGTATCTCAACTACACCTAGGTCCTCCTGACTCCAGGTCTGGCTCTGTATACTGAGCCACTTAGCTCCCTATCCCTTTCCACTTACTTTGTATATACCTTGTATGTACATAGTTCTTAGCAGGTTGTTTCCCATATTAGAATATAAGCTCTTTGAGGGCAGGGACAGTGTTTTTCTCCTTTTTTTGTATCCCTAGCTCTTAGTGAAGTGTCAAGCACATAGCAAGCTTGCTGGCAGGTTGATTTTTCCACCTGGTCAGTTGTAGGTTGTGAGTAGAATTAAATTGTACTCATATAATGAGACCTACTTTGGCAAAATAAAACTAAGTCAAAGACAAGTAGTCAAAGACAAGTAGAAAAAATGAGAGAACCTGATTCTTCTCCACCTTCTATCCTACTCTCTCGACTCATTATTCAATGCTGCCAAATCCCCAGGTAGAATGCCAGTCTACCTTGAAAACTACATTTACTAAAAACTTCATTTATTATAGACACTCAAGGGAATTGGAACGCATTGCGATAAGCCGGTGATATCTCTTTCTAAATCTATTTCATTATTGATTCTTTTTCTGTCAGTTTCAGAAGTCTTTTAAAATATTTTTACATTTTAATTTTGAGAACACTGGCAGGAGTTAAGGATCATTAATCTTTTGGTTTGTCTGCTGGCATGGTCTCTGCATAGGAGTGGTCCTATTAAATGTCCTTGAGAGGAAGAGGACTCCTGGCTAGAGTGCCACGTGAGAGCTGATATCTAAGCCTCAAAAATGACAAACCCCAATTAAGTCGAAAAAATGACGACAATAAAAGGAGAAAGAAAACAATCCCTTATTATGTTACTCTGGAAAATGACAACAAAAGACCAATTAACTGGTCTACCCTCCTTGCTACCTGCCATGCTGGTCATGTCTGAGACCCCCCCATGGTTGCAAGGACATTTATTGTTACCTCTTAGTCTTCCCTAAGCATTGATCTAACTAGCTCGCCATACCTCTTAGAAGTACCTGGATTTGCCTAATCTTAGTGACTTACATAAGACGGAATGAAAAGTTGTGGATTGAAGAATAGCCTGAGCTGTTCCAACACTATCTGAAACAGAATCAAAAAAAGCTTCTAGTAAAAAGGCTAAGTAAGAATTTGAGTAAAATAAGCTGTCATTTTATACTTTCCTCTCTTCCTATTCCTAATCTCTCTCCCTAGTACCACAAGTAGAAAAGGATCAAATAAACTAAAAGGGGAAATAACTCAGAGAAGGAAATAAGGGAGAGTTTATATTATGGATCGTGAACTTAGAATTAGAAAGTGCATTAGAGGTCAAATAGTTCAACTACCTCATCTTATTGATGAAGAGACATAGATGGAGAGATGATTTGCCTGTGGGGCACATGGGTAGTAAATGGTACAATCTAATTTTGAATCTGAATCTTGTGCCTCTAAACATAAGGTTCTTTGGGCAAGATGAATGAGTGAGACTATGTAACTAAGCACAACTCTCATCAATTGAAATCATAAGGATGGTGCCAAATAATAAAAAGGTATAATAATAGCAACAAAAAGGAATGGGAAAGAAATTCACAGGAAAACAGAGATATGATGAAGTGAGCAAGCAATTAAGAAAATGCTATAATGAATTAAATGACATCACAAACATCCACTTTAATACATGAGAAGTGCACCTATGACTACCAAAAGATCTCTTAAAAAATCCAAACTACAGCAAAGATCTTCATAATAGTTAAAAAGAACAATAAAAAAGAAAAAATCTAAAAATTGAATAATATAGAAATTACTTTGGAAATAAGAGTCACAGAATTTGACAGTTGGAAAGGACCCCCAACATATACACCAAAGGAATCTTCACTATAATGTACCAAACAGTAGTCATCTACCCTCTGCTTGAAGATCTCTAAGAGTGAGAGATCCATCATCTCTTTAGGTAGATCATTCCACTTTTAGATAGCTCAACCTATTAAAAAGGTTTTCTAAATTTGTCTTTTTGCAATTTCTGTCTCCTGAGAACTAGGATAGTTTGGGTTCTCAGAGGGCATTCAGTATGGAAAGTTGATTGATAGGGGAAGGACAACATTTCAGAGGGATATGATATTGGTCTTAGGATGAGCATGTAAAAATGAAAAGACTTAGTCAGACAGGGCCAGATACCTCATTTCTTGAATTTGGGGTTATTTGAAAGAAACCTCTGAATCTAACATGGCTAGGGAAAAAAATTTCCTTTTTCTAGTGAGTATAATGGAATTCACTGCCCAAGATAAGCTCATTCTCTACATAGAGCATAAGATTTTAGACCTCTCGAATTCAGGTCTGCTAGACCAAAAATCCTTAGTAACGCTCCTAGAAATCTGATTCAGGAACTCCCATTGTCCAGGCCACATGTTCATCTCTTCCATATAATCTATCCAATGATACTATAAATGGAAGAAAGTTGAAAGCAAAAAGACAGAGATGGATCAGCTTTGTTCTGTAGGCCAGCCTATCAGGGTATTGCTTGTCTAGAGGCAAGTGATCCACTTTGAACAAAAAGCAGCGAGTTATTATAATAGCCTGATGGAGATGGGGTTGCTTGTTCAGTAAACCTTAAATTATGCTTACTTTCTAGGAGAGGCTAAACCACAGGATGGCACAATGAGTCTGTAAGGGGCAATTTATTACTCTGTGGGACAGGGAGGATTTCACTGGAATGTCAGTGGTGATTCAATGATAAACTCACTTCTTTGAAAAGGAGCTAATGGGTTGAGTGCCTTAAGTGTTTTGTGTATCTCTTTATGGGCTACTGTGATTCTTTCCCACTTTTACATCTTTTGTGGGGTAAAATAAAGGCTATCGCATATCCAACACTGATTTAGTAACTTGAGTACCTGTGTGGGAGTTGGAGAATCTCTTACATACATAGGATGAAACCTAAACTGAGATATATCCCCTGTATAAATAGGGATTTTCTTGAAGTACTTCAGGAGGGAGCAATAAGTCAAGGGAAAAAGGACACTGACAATTTTGGGAAATAAGTCCTTAGGATTGTACCCAGTCCATATGTGGGAAGAAAGGAACCAAGCTGAGTTAGGCATTTAATTAGGTGAATTACATCACTCAACTAACTTAAACTTAACTTAAAATGTCAAGATGATGATATCATAAGAAGTTGAGAAAACTCTCCTATTGACTAAAACATAAACTTTAGACCAGAGATTCTTAATTTGGGGTCCATTAAGTTTTAAATATATTGTCATAACTGTGTTAAATCCATTTACTATGTAATTCTTTTTTGTTTTATTCTAGGCACTTAAAAGCTATTCCAAGGGGTCCATTGTCCTCACGAGATTGCCAAAGGGTTTCACGACACAAAACAGACTCTCATTGGTTTAGAGTAAGTACAAAAAAAAGTCCTTAATCACCTGGAGTGATACTATATAGAAAGTATGTTTAGGTTGGCTGAAGAAATTTGTTTATACCCTTAATGTGATTTATGAAATATAAAGCCAGTTTGGATCTGAGAAATTCTAGGGCTTGGCAATAGAATGGAGAGAGTGTTTTGTTCAAAAATCTTACAAGGAACTTCTTGGTGAAGGAGGAATATCTCAGCATTCTTTCAACCTACTTTGACCAGAGAACAACCTTTGAGCTTTGAAGGGTCCAAGAGATTTAGACTTTTTCATTGGCATTAATTATAAAGTGTTTCTATGTGTCAGTGTGCTGTGGGGGAACTGGAAGTGAACCCCAGGTTCAGGACAGGTGTCCTTTGCAAGAAAGCAAGACTCCAAAACTTAGCTTAGAAATAAAAAAGAGAAATGTATTAATTTGGAATTCATGTTGAAATGGCTGGGAGGACAGTGTAGGTGGTCCAATGCCTCCTAGAGATGTGTTCTGGGTTTTATATATCCTTTTGCAAACAAGGCTGCATGACCAGGGATGATGGAGTAGAATGAAGTTAGGCAGAAGTGGGGGATGTTTGTTATCTGAACGGGACCAAAATTGCATCATACCTTAAAATATCTTCAGGACTCCAGTTCAGGATTTCCATGAGCTGTGAGTTACCCTCTTCACACACACACACACACACACACACACACACACACACACACACACACACACACACACACACACACACTGATATGCACCCCCACAGACATATACACACATATATCAGTCCAAACTCCATATCAGAAACAAGTGTGATGTTCTGTGCACATCCTTTTCTTCTGCCTCCTTTACCTCCCTTTTCTGGAGTCTTCTATGCTTAGTACCTTCTTTGTTAGAAACTTTGATAACCCAAATAACCTTACTAGTTAATGGCTTAATTGACATCAGAGATGGGAAACTAATCAGATATTATTACTGGCCACTCCATTCTTCTCATGAAATTCTTGGCCTTCATTCAAATGAATGAGCTGCCCTATTATATTGTGGATCTCAAGAATCATCATGCTGTACTAGAAGTAGTAATAAGACCCGAGCATAGAGATTTTAAAACTTTTTAAAATGATAAAATCCCTCGGAAGTCTGGTAAAACCTATGGCTCCTCCTCAGAATGATGTTTTAAATTAATAAAATAAAAAATAATATGAAATAAAAATATAGAATATAATAAAC
>NW_025372315.1:0-3008 GCF_016433145.1 Gracilinanus agilis | reverse complement strand
ATGTAACCATGTTAAAAATGAATATTAATAAATGTTAAAAAAAACAATAAAAAATACCTGAGGATCTGCTTGCTATGACAAACTGAAGAATTATATGAACACAATTACAAAATATTTTTCACACAAATAGTCATGTTTAAACAATTGGAAGAATATTAACTGATCACGAGTAGGCCAAGCTAATATAATAAAAATGACAATTCTACCAAAATTAATTTACTTATTCAGTGCCATACCCAAACTACCAAATAATCATTTATAGAACTAGAAAAAAATAATAACAAAATTCATCTGGAAGAACAAAAGGCCAACAATAATATCAAGGGAATTAATGAAAAAATGTAAAGAAAGGTGACCTAGCCATCCCAGATCTCAAACTGTATTATAAAACAAAAATCATCAAAACAGTCTGGTACTACCTAAGAAATAGAATGGTAAATCAAAGAAATAGATTACATACACAATATACAGGGATACATGACTTTAGAAACCTAGTGTTTGATAAACCCAAAGACCCCAGGTTTGGGAATAAGAACTCTAACAAAAATTGCTGAAAAAATTAGAAAACAGCATAAAAGAAACTAGATATAGACCAATATCTCACACTCTATACCAAGATAAGATCAAAATGGATCTATGATTTAGATATAAAAATAGATAACATAACTAAATTAGGGAACATAGAGTAGTTTACATGACAGATCTTTGAGAAGGGAAGAATTTATGACCAAACAAGAGATAGAGAGCATTATAAGATATAAAATTAATAATTTTGATTATATTAAATTAAAAAGATTTTGTACAAATGAAACTAATATCCAGGATTAGAAAGGGAACAATCAATGGGAGGGAGTAATAACAAATTTCTCTGATAAAGGCCTAATTACCCAAATTTATAGAGAAGTGAGTCAAATCAATAAGAATATAAGCCATTCCCCAGTTGACAAATGGTCAAAGGATATGAACAAGCAGTTTTCAGGTGAAAAAAATCAAAGCCATCAATAATCATATAGGAAAAAAATGTTCTAAATCACTCTTGATTAGAGACATGCAAATTTAAACAATGCTAAAATACCACCTCACACCTATCAGATTATCTAATATGACAGAAAGAGAAAATGTTAAATGTTGGAGGGGATGTGGCAAAACTGAGACACTTATGTATTGTTGGTAGAGTTGTGAAGTGGTCCAACCATTCTGGAGGGCAATTTGGAACTATGAACAAAGAGCCATATAATTCAGCATATCCTTTGATCCTGTAATAACACTACTGGGTCTGTATTCCAAAGAGATAATAATAAAAGGAGAAAAGACCTACTTGTACAAAAATATTTATAGCAATTCTTTTTGGGGTGGCAAAGAATTAGAAATTGAGGAAATGTCCATCAATTCAGGAACAGCTGAACAAATAGTGGTACATGTTGTTGTGCTATAAGTAATGATAAGCAAAATGATTTCACAAAAAAACCAGAAAGATCTACATGAAATGATGCAGAGCAAAATAAGCAGAACCAGGAAAACATTGTACATAGTGACAGCACTATTGTATGATGATCAACTGTGAAAACTTGGCTACTCTCAGCAATGCAATGATCTTGGACAATCCTGAAAAACTTATAACATGGAATGCTATCCACCTCCAGAGAAAGAACTACTGGAGTTGGATGGATGCAGATCAAAGCATACTTTCATATCACTGTATTATCAGTTTTATTTTGGTGGTTTGATTTTGAATGAGTTTGCTCTTACAACAATTACCATTATGGAAGTATATTTTGCATGATGAGAAAAACAAAAAAATTTTTAAAGAATTCACTAAGTGAGCTTCCTGAAAGTAGTAGATACTTCCTATCCCCAAGAACTTTTCCTGAGGAAAAAGAAGACCCAACACTTGCTATAAGGGACAGGTGTTTGAAACCTGGCATCCCTGAACCCAAGGGTAGACCTCCATCATCATCACACACACACACACACACACACACACACACACACATGCATTTTCTAACTCCTTCTAGAATAGGTCTGGATAACGTATAGCTATAGGAAACCCTGGATAGCAGACCTCTGAATGACAAAAATACAATTCTCTGATAATTGGCACCAAAGAATCTTGATGGGTTCAATCATTCGATAAATATAGTATTGGAGCTACTTTGCCTTGTCACAAACTAAGATAGAACCATAGAAATTTTGAGTTAGAAAGAACCTTATTTTAGAAAGGACTGTAATAATTATCTAGTCCAAATATACAAGAAAGGATATTGAGATAGCCCAGGAAAACTAAGCAGCTCTCCTTAGTTCACAGCCATTCAATTGCTAAGCTGAGATTCAAATTCTCTCCAAGCTCTCTTGACTCTTCTTCAATCAAGTGCTCTATTCATAACACCATCCTGCCTAGGTTCAAACAAGAAAATCAAGCAGTACTGTACTTAACTCAAACATGAGTAAAACTGCTAAGGCAAAATAGTTGCAGAAAGTTACACATTTTTACAACTCCCCAATTAAAAAATACATTAAAGGGGCAGAGNAGGCTATATATGAATATACAAATATGTATTGTGTGTATGTGTATATATACAGACTATGTATGTGTATGTGTATCTCAGGTGGCTAAGTGGATAGAACACTGAACCTGCGAATAATGAATTCTTGAATTCAAACCCATTCTCAGACACTTACTAGTTGTGTGACCTTGGGCAAGTCATTCAACTTCTGCCTGCTTCCTCACCTACAAAATTAAGATAATAATAACACCTAAGTACCAGGGCTATAATGAGGATATAATGAGGATATAATGAGACATTTTTTATATGTAAAGCACTTGCTAACTTTAAAACACTATTATAAATGCTAGCTATTTTTTCTCTTTTGTCTTCTTTTGCCTTTTAAAATATTATGTGGGATGAATGTCCAGGAAGATGAAAGAGAGGAAAGGAAGGAAGGAAGGAAGGAAAGAAGGAAGGAAGAAAAGAAGGAAGGAAGGAAGGAAGGAAGGAAGGAAGGAAGGA
>NW_025372314.1:0-11053 GCF_016433145.1 Gracilinanus agilis | reverse complement strand
AAACAGAGACAAAGAGAGAGACAGACAGACACAGAAAAACAGAGAAAGACAGAAGAGAGAAAAGAGATGAGAGAGGGGAGAGATAGACAGAGCCAGAAAGAGAAAGAAAAAGAAAGAGGGAGACAGAGATAGAGAGAGCAGAAACAGAAACAGAGGGGAGGGAGACAGGGAGAAAGAGGAGAGAAAAACAGAGACAAAGAGAGAGAGAGAGAGAGACAGAAACCACCCAAAAATGAGAAAGACAGAGAGGAGAGAAAGACAGAGATAAGAGAGACAGAGAGGAGACAGAGAGAAGCTTCCTCAAAGGGGATGTCAGTTAACATACATGCCTCAGCCCCAACCCTTGCCCGCCCTGGACTTACTGAGTCTCAGCTCCCAGGAGCATTTCCACTTTCTCACTTGCATGGTTACTGAGGACAGTCAGAGTGAAGAGGTGACTGGCAGAGCTCTGTCGGGAATAAAGCATGGTGGAGCTGTTCTTCAGTGGGGAGGAATTTGGCTCTTCATTGTCATAAAGCTCTACTAACAGTTGATCCCTCAAAGAGTAATCATTGACTGTGTAACTTTCCTCACTATAAGAAAAGAAAACAAACAAAAAAAAAAGAGGTTCAGACCCCTGACGTCTACCCATGAGAATAGGCTACTTTGCCTGGATGCTGTTTTCAACCTTGGTTTTTTCCAACCTTATTTTGCTCTTTTCTGTAACTTAGAATATTTCCTAGCACATAGAGAAATCAGACTGAGGGCACAGGTTTCATAATTCGAACACAGCTCATTCCCTTTTTTATTTGAACAGAAAGATTCAGGATATTTTTTATGAAATGAGACACAGCCATCCACATCACATTGTCATCCTAGGATCATATAAACTATTTCTACAGAAACAATTTCTTTCTTGATTGGTTTTTTTCCCATCTCCTCCTCTAAATACAAATGGTCCAATGCAGGAGTCAGTAGAAAGACGGTGGGATTGTTTTGTCCTTGGGGCAAAGTACACGAAAGAATTCAAAAATAGTTCAGTGCACCCATGAATGTCTGAAACTGCTCTTTGTACATGTCTGTTTATAAATATTGTTTCTCTACAAAAGGAAAAGAAAATCTTTTGCAGAAAAATTTGCATGTCTTTTCTATCCATATTTGTCCTTCCAAGAAAACAAAAATAATAGCCATCAAGGGGCAGTCAGGTGTCTCAGTAGACAGAGTTCTAGGTCTAGAGACTGCAGGTTCTGGAATCAAATTTGACCTCAGATACTTCCTAGTTGTGTGACCCGGAGAAAGTCTTGGACTGAAGAGTACAAGAGGAAGTAGCTAGGTGGCTCCATGGATAAGAGAGTCAGGCTTAGAAATGAGAGATCCTGGATTCAAATGGGGCCTCAGATACTTCCTAGCTGTGTGACCCTGGGCAAGTCACTTAATCCCCACTACCTAGCCGTTACCACTCTTCCATCTTGGAACCAATACATAGTATTGATTAGAAGAGGGAAAGGAAGGATTTAAAAAACAGGCCATCTATCCATTCATCTTCAGAGCTGACTTTGGTATTAAGAGTCTTTTTCAAAATTCTGATGCTTTTTGGCCTATAGATGGCAGTGCCTTCAACAGAAAAAAGGTGAATTTGGAAGAGGGGACAAGTAGGTAGGTTAAGGGTAGGGAGACAGGAAAGATAAGGCTGAAGAATGAATATGTTTAATCTCACATACGTTGTTAATGAATAAAATCAATTCAAGATATCTACAATGTTATCCTGACACATCAAATACCAAGATGTAAAAAATATGGGAAAGTAGGGTGAAACCCCCCTAAACTGACTTTTAGTTTCGGTGCCTCTTTCTTTTGCTGCCTCCTAGTTTCTGTGAAAAATCCTTTCGTTTAAAAGAAACCTGCAGGTCAGAGAACACAAGGACATTGTTCACGGCCAAGCTGTGCTTCGCTGAATCATCCATAGCGGGGAAATGAAGACTCGCTGTTCTTTCCTTTAGAGTTTCGGGTTGCACCTTGAACTGATGAGTGNGACAAGTAGGTAGGTTAAGGGTAGGGAGACAGGAAAGATAAGGCTGAAGAATGAATATGTTTAATCTCACATACGTTGTTAATGAATAAAATCAATTCAAGATATCTACAATGTTATCCTGACACATCAAATACCAAGATGTAAAAATATATGGGAAAGTAGGGTGAAACCCCCCCCTAAACTGACTTTTAGTTTCGGTGCCTCTTTCTTTTGCTGCCTCCTAGTTTCTGTGAAAATCCTTTCGTTTAAAAGAAACCTGCAGGTCAGAGAACACAAGGACATTGTTCACGGCCAAGCTGTGCTTCACTGAATCATCCATAGCAGGGAAATGAAGACTCTCTGTTCTTTCCTTTAGAGTTTCGGGTTGCACCTTGAACTGATGAGTGACCAGGTATCTTGGGCCAACATACCTTGGACTAAGGAAGAAGGCACAGAGAAAGGAACTTTGTTCAACTTAGGGCTATTTGGGATCTCCCCTAAAATCATGGAAGTGCTCCAAAGACTCTAGCACAGTGATTCCCATAGTGGGTGCCACCGCCCCCTAGTGGGTGCTTCAGTGATCCAGGGTGAGAGATGATGGCCACAGGTGCATTTGGGGGCAGTGAATAACTGTAAGGGGGCAGTGATAGTATGTGACAGGGGCGCCAAGTCATATTTTTTCTGGAAAGGGGGCGGTAGGCTAAAAAAGTTTGGCAACCCCTGATCTAGGAGAAGGTGGTTCCACTTTGCAGGTAGTTACTCCTAAGAGCTCTGAAATGAGCATCAAAATGAGGGCTAATGTGTTAAGATCATCTCTGCAAGAGGAATGACCATTAAGGCTTAACAAGCAATGGAAATGTACATGGAAATATGGCAATTCCCATTCTTTCTTCCTTCTCAGAAAGACTTCTAACTCAAATGCTGCGGCGATGCTTCCAATCTACTAAGTAGATATACTGAAGTCAAATAAAATGTTCATTTGCCTAATAGGAGAATGCCCAATTGGCCACCAGTGTATTTCATAAACTACTCACATGTATGTATATTGCCTTTTAGGATTTAGAGAAGCATTTACTCACCACAGCCTGGTGAGGAAGGCAACGAGAGTATTATGGTCCCCATTTTACAGAAGAAGGTAGCATGGTACAAGGATAGAGGGCTAGGCTGGAAGTTAGGAAGTCCTGAGTTCAGTTTCTGCCTCTGACTCATACTGGCTGAGGGACGAATCTCATCATTTCCATGGGTCTTTAGGCAACACTATAAACTGCAGAGGTGATAACTCTGCACTGGTAGGTTGGGTTCCTCTCCAATCCTGTAAGAAAGGTAATCTTCTACGACTGAAATCATAGGTGCAAACTCTGCCCCTATTTGATGAGACGACACCCGATCTTAGAAAGAGGAAGGAAATTTCTCCCTGGGACCAAGTTACCTCTTAATCCCTCTGTGCTCGAGGCAGCCCTTGAAGACTCTTATGGAGAAGGTGCTGACCTGCTTTAGTGAAGGGAGTTCCCTCACCAGTGAGTTCCCTGAACCAGTGAAGTCATACATCCGGTCCCCATCCCTATCTCCACAAAGTTAGGAAATCTCAGAGCTAGGACTGGAACCTCCTATGTCTTCTCTACTCCATGTCCACTCTCCATAAACACTGACTTTCTACAACCAGGCATTCCATGCCAAGACAAAAGCCTTTGTTAAGAAACAACGTCTAAGTATAGAGAATTAAAGAACTTGTCCTTTCATCAGGCCATAAACTGTGTTCAGTTCTGGACGTGGTATCTTGGAAGGTCCTTGGGTAGCTGGAAACTGTCAAGAGGAGCACAAGGAAGGGGATGAGGGGCCCGGAGTTCATTCCATAGAAGGACTGGTTACAGGAACTGGGCCTGTTGATCAGGAAAGGGAGGCTTAGAGAAGGAACTTGATAGCTATCTGTGAAGGGCAGTCATGTGGATGAAGGATTGGGCTTGGTCTATTTGGTCCCCTGAGCCGGAATCAGGGGCAGATGTATGGTTGATGCAGGGGAAAATTCCCAAAGCAATTAATGGTCCAAAAGGAGAAAGCATTGTCTGGGGGGATACGTGGAAGGCTGTGGGATCTCCATCTCCAGAGCTCTTCAGGAAGTCCAAAAGGCTAGGAGGCTCATGCCGATAGACTGCCTCTGTGATGAGCTAGAGAACACGGGCGATTCAACCAAAAGGGTTCTATGCTTCTATGGCCTTGTTTCCGAAATAAGAAATGGTGATAGAATTTTCTTTAACGATTCTTTACTGACTACCCCATTGGAGGCACTATTCAGTTTTTCTAGGATTATATGTCAAACCAAAACAGGGTGAAAAGTTCACTTTTATTGTAAGTGAAAAAGAAATCCCTTTCATAAAACAATAGCGGTACAGTCATTACTTCTTTATCCTTATTGGCTAAAGTCTCACAAAGTAAAAAATGTGAAACCTTAGCCAGCACACACACACACACACACACACACACACACACACACACACACAGCCCTCCCTCTCTTATTCATTTATTCCTTCATCCTCACAAAGCTGAGGTCCAAATGAATCAGTAAAAGGCTGTCCTGACTCCCCCAGCTACTACGTAAGAGGAAGAACAGTTTAGCCACTTCATAAAAGGTGTCATGAGGCCTGTCTTGCACCTTGGAATCCACAAATTGCATTGCACTTATATTTGGCAACTTAAGAGAAGATGGAAGTCTGATGGGGTCTCCACCCCAGTTCGGTGTATCTGAATGGCATTCCTGAGTTCAGTCCCTTGGCCGCCATGATGCTTTTCTCCACTCTAGCCTGTCCATTCATGTCCAAATACAGTAAACTGGACTGAGGGGGAAAAAAGAACTCTTTTCAGGGGGAAACAGTTCATTAGACTTCCTCATCTTTAAATTGTTTACCTCCCTTTATTCAAGAAGCAGATGGTGTCCAGTTTCTGAAACAATTTGTGTCGTGTAATTAGGAAATGGCATTGCTCGGAAAGAAAGAGACCAATGGAAGCGGCTCTTTCCCCTTCTATGGAAAGCTTACGTGGTGACTTCCTCTGATTGTCTTGGATGACCTCGCGCCTCGACCAGCTGTCCATCCACGCCAGCTGCTTCAGAGAAGCAACTGGCAGCTCTCAAGACAGCAGCATCCGATTTGTATAAATAAGCCCATCACTGTCTCACTTGGACAGCGAACAGTGAACTACTGAAGTCGAGCCAAATGCTTGGCAGTGGTACACTCAGTTGAAGAATTGTCCTGATAGAGAACAACTCTAGTCAGGGAGTAGGAGCTGATACTTCTTCTCAGTGATGCATCAGAGACAAAATGAAACCATCGCTGCTGTCAGAGACCGAGCTCTGGTTGGGGAAACAACATGGACACATAATACATTCACAGTAGGAACATGGGCTCATCGAGGTAGAACTGGGAGAGGCCTCGAAGGCCATCTAGTCCAATCTCCTCATTTTAGAGATAAGAAAATTGAAGACAGGGAGACAAAGAGATTTTCATAAGGTAACATAGGTAATAAGAATTAGAGGTGGAATTTGAACCCAGAGCTTCTGATGTCAGTCAATGCTCTTTTCCCTGGTATTATGTTGCCCTTAAATATCAGGTAAGGGGGAAGCTGGGTAGCTTAGTGGATTGAGAGCCAGGCCTAGAGATGGGAGGTCCTAGGTTCAAATCCAGCTTCAGACACTTCCCAGCTGTGAGACCCTGGGCAAGTCACTTGACCCCCATTGCCCACCCTTACCACTCTTCTGCCTTGGAGCCAATACACAGAAATTAAGGGTTTAAAAAAAAAAAACCTACCTAAATATCAGGTAATTTTGGAAAGCTGGGGGGAGGAAGAGGAGGTGGCATTAGCAGCTGGGAAAATGCCAAGGGCAACACGGAGGAAGATGGAAGAGATGCTGAAGAGGAAGAAGGAAAACTACCTAGAAGCTTTACCAACTTCACAGTTTTGTCAAGGACCTGCTCTGGTCCTACAATGAGGCTGCTAGATGATATAGTGGATAGAGTGCTAGACCTACAATCAGGAAGACCTGAGTTCAAATCCAACATCAGACACAAAGTCCAATATGTGAAACATTAGCTAATGAGAAGCACACACACACACACACACACCCTCCCATCCATTCATTTATCTATTCACCTCCATAAATCCTAGCTCCAAATTAATTAGTAAAAGGTCGTCCTGCCTACTCCGGCTACTATGAAAATGGAAGAATAGTTTAGTCACTACCTATGTGACCTTGGGCAAGTCATTTTACCCTGCCTGCCTCAGTTTCCTCATTGTTTAATGAACCGGAGAAGGAAATGGTAAACCACTCCAGTATCTTTGCCATAAAAACTCTAAATGGGGTCACAAAGAGTCAGACACAACTGAAAATGACTAGATTACAACATTGGCGCTGGTCCTATTCTCTCTGCAGACTGGATGAAAATATAACCTCTTATGTGCCAGGCCCCATTGGATCATAGAATAATGGACTTTGAGCTACAAGGCATCTCAAGAGTTCATCAAGTCAAAGCCTCTCATTTTACAGATGAGAAGACAAAGGACCAGAAGTCACTTTTTTTGTGACATGAGCATTGAGTACTATGGCAATTAGCCAATACCATTAGAATAAGGTCATTAATACCATAGAGATGTGCTCTTTAGAATGTTCAACTAAAAAGGAATTTTATCAGAATGACTTTTAAAGAAAAACGGTTCAAATGAAAATAGGTCAATTTTTTTTAAAAATAAAAATGAACTTGAAGGTATGGCCTAAAGACAATACTGTTTCAGTTGTCTGTTTTTCTCTCATTTAAAAAAAAATGTCCTGCTCTCTCTTCCAGCTTTGTTCCCTTTCCTTGGAAAAACGAATAGATTTCTCTCATCTGAAATAAATGTTCAGTGACTTTCCTTCTTTGATGGCAATCTCCTATTTCGATCTATGGTTTAACTCCAAATTTTTGGAATGAGGAGATCTTCCTCTCCCCTTCATTCTACGCCCATATACTGTTAGAGGAAAATAGGATTTAGGAGTAGGAAGCAGATCTAGCCAGGCAGGCTGGCAGGAGCTTGAACATTCCAAACCTGGCATGCAGCAGAGAGACATTCACACAGTGGACTCTCTCTAATGGCACTTAGTTTGGAGGAGTAAGAGTTAGAGCCACCAAAGAGCCTGTGGATTTTGGGTTATCTCCATGCTTTGGGAAGCATCTGCAAGATCATCATATCATCTAGCAAGTTCAAGAAGTTCAGGCTGAGATTAGCTGTCTTTCTCCCTGACTTCCCAGTGGATTTACTTGGCTGTTTACCTGTGTTTCTGGGACAGGCTGATCCACAGTCCAAGGATGTCTTCTTGAGAAACCTTTTTCCCTTGTGTCCTGCTGCCTGATTAAATCTGCTTCCTACTCTTAAATCTCATTTTCCTCTAACAATACTCTCTCCATTCATTAACTCATATATAGATGAAGGAAAAAAATAAGAGGTTTTAGAGGGAGAAATCCAAGCTCTCAACAGCCAGAATAAAATATGCTCCAAATCACAAATAAACAAGGAAATGCAAATGAAAACAACTCAGAGGTTCCAAATCACACTCATCAGATCAGCAAAGATTGCAAAAATGGAAAGAGAAAACTTTTGGAGGGGAAGCAGGAAACAGAACACTAATACATTGTTGGTGGAGCTGAATATTGTTCCAGTCATTCTGGAAAGCAATTTGGAAACATCCCCTTAAATTCTCTAAATTGTGCAATATACTCTTTGGACCAATGATGCCACTATTGGCCTATGCCCAAAAGAGATCAAAGAAAGAGGAGAAAGACCTGTATGTACAAAAATATGTATACCAACTCTTTTTTTTTTTAATAGCAAAGAATTGGAAACTAAGGGTTGTCTAAGAATTAGTGAATGGTTAATAAAGTGACTTATTAACCATTCACTAATTCTTTTGTGATGCAAAAAAAATGAAGAGGATAAGTTTGGAGAAACTGAGAAATCTTATGGGAAAAGTAAATAGAACCAAGAGTACAATTTACACAAGAGTAGTAACATTGTAAGGGAAAACAACTTTGAAAGACGTCAGTGCTCTAATCAATGCCGTCTCCCAGAGGACTCATGATGATATATGTTCCCCACATGCTGGCAAGAGATGATGGGCTCAGAGTATAGGAGAACTGCTGATGTGGATGCTGGCTTTTCTCTGTTATGTATATTTATTCTAAAGATTTTGTTTCTCCTTTTTCAAAGTGGAAGGGGTAAGAGGAAGAGCAAAATTGTTACAGGGTTGACTAAAGTAAAAAGAAAAAGAAGAGGGGAATTGTTGATTTAAAAAAAGAAAGAAAGAAAAATGGAGGGGCAGCTAGATGGCACAGTGGGTAGAGAGCCTGTTCTAAAGACAAGAGATCCTGGGTTCAATCTGGTCTCAGACACTTCCTAGCTGTGTGACCCTGGCTAAGTCACTTAACTCCCATTACTAAGCCCTTACAACTCTTCTTCTTTGGAACCAATACTTAGTATCCATTCTAAGACAGAAGGTAAGGGTTATTTTGTTTTGTTTTGTTTTATTTTTTAATGCACACAAAAGGAAGAAAAGGTACAGTTACACGCTGAATTTATTTTATACTTAAAAGGAAAAGCAGGCCAGACATAATAAAAGATTCTTAGTTTCACTCCTTTGTTCTTTATTTTGTCTGTTTAGTTATAGCAAGTTTATTTGATTTTTTGAATGAATTAAAATATAAAATGAAAGTTGTTGATTTCAGTTGATGAAATCAAAACAAAACTTCAAAAATAGAAATGATTTCTGTTTCTTCTCTCCAATACTCACTTTCTTTGATAGCACCCTTTACTGTTATAATAGCCTTCACTCTGGTCCCATAACTTTTATAATCTTTCTTTTTTAATTATTTTTTTAATTAAATTTTTAAGAAGGTTGGTGAGTCCTCATTGCTTTACTATGTTTCCACACCCTTATCAGTGTGGTACAGTGGACAGAATCCCTATGCTGGAGCCAGAGGAGCTGTAGTCAATTCTCAACTCTGATATTTAATTAATTAACCAATTAACTCATTATCATGCAGTAGTTAATCAGTCCTGTCTGACTCTTTGCCAGTCCATTTGGGGTTTTCTTGGCAGATACTGGAGTGGTTCGCCATTTCCTTCTCCAGCTCATTTTACAGATGAGGAAACTGAGGCCAACTGGGGATAAGTGACAGTGTCTGAAGCTAGATTTGAACTCAGGAAGATGAGTCTTCCTGACTCCAGGCCCTGGTGCTCTATCCACTGTACTACTTACCTGCCCATTAATTAATTAATTCAATTAACATTTATTAAGTTGCCTACTCTGTACCAGGCACTGTATTTAATGCCCATAGACTCTTTATTGCCCAGGTTCTCAGCTTCCTCATCTATAAAACAAAGCGATCAAAGGGGAAATCCCTTGCTAACAAGGAACTCTGAAATCTCCCTCTAGGTACCTCTAAGCATCATGAGTGCCATCTAATCTCTAAATCTAGGATCCCACCTTTCTAGTCCCACCTCTTCCTCTCTGGGTAAGCCCATCCTCCTTCAATACTAAATCAAATACCAAAAGGACCAAATTAGATTTTTATCCCAAAGGTGTATTCCTTGTTATGTTCTACTTTTGTGCCTTGGATTGAAATTGGTTCTCCTGCTTGGTGATACCTTCTCCATTCCCCAGTAACTTATCCATCTACAAACCCCAGCGACTCTAGCAGACCTTGCTGGACCACTCCAGCCTCCAGTGATGGAACTTGGAACTTAATATCTGAGACTTAAATGCTACTCATCATCCTGTACTTTGAATCTGTTACCTCTGATTTAATAAACAACTCAAGGAAGATGCTTGCAGCACTTATGGCTTAAATGACCTTGCCTGGGGTTCTGGGTTAGTAAATAAATCCAGGACTTCCTGACCTAGGTCACACTCACTGGAGGACCAAGTCCCAGATCCTTCATCTATGCGAATGCATCCATGATGAGTTATTTTTTTTTCATATGTACATGTATTGTCTCCCAATTCTAAATGCAACTTCCTTGAGGGTAGAGACCCGTTCATATGCTTCTTGATGTTGCCCCAAAATAATCAGCAGACAAACAGGATGTTGCCGTACAATTTCTTGTTGACCGATCATCAATCCTACTTCCATAATCGGCATCTACATTTCCATCCCACGTATTCAAAATGGTGGCCCTAATGCATTCCAAAATGCTTATTTCATCCAAAATAAACCTCAATTATATTCAATCTACCGAACTTTTTGTAACAATCAATTTCATGACAGTTACAAAGTTCTTTCTTTTGGGGACAAAAGTATAACCCAACATTTATTGGCCTTTTTGATCCAATACAATTTTGTTCAAAATATTACATTAAATTTTCCAGTTTCTTTCTCAATTTTTCCTTCTCTCTTTTTGAATACACAAATAACCCAACAAGGGGCAGCTGGGAACAATTACATGTCTATACACATGAACACACATTCAAATAAAAGGAAAACTAGTCTCGTTACCTACTGTTGATTTTAAAGATAAAAACAATCTCCAGTGCCTCACATCATTCCTTGTGCATAGTAGGAATTAAAATGTCTGTTGAATTGTTCCCGGGTCCAAAACCTAGGTTTTCTGACTCCAGATCCATAATTTATGTCAACTCCATCATTCTTTCCACTGATTTAAACACCAAGCTGGTACATTTCCCAAAGTAGATGCAAATTCCAGCCCTAAACTCAGAAATGAGCCATTCACCACATAATGTGAGGGAAGGTCTATAACAACAACTGAAATCAGACCACCAGGAAGTCAGCCACCTAGAACCTTCCAGAAAGACACCATAGTGCATGGAACACGTGGCCTGGAGTCAGGAAGACTCCAGTTCAAATCTAGTCTCAGTCATTTCCTAGCTCTGTGGCCATGGGCGAGTCACTTAAACTTGTTTGCCTCAGTTTCCTTATCTGTAAAACTGTGATAATAATAGATGTAACACTCATGGTTGTTATAAGGATCAAATGAAATATTTGTAAAGTATCTAACAGAGTTCCTGGAACATTATAAGTACTA
>NW_025372313.1:0-5598 GCF_016433145.1 Gracilinanus agilis | reverse complement strand
GAGAGAGAGAGAGAGAGAGAGAGAGAGAGAGAGAGAGAGAGAGTGTTGTCTCAAAATAAAGAAAAATCTTGATAACATTGAGAGCTATCCAGCAGTGGGCAGTTCTAATCCTTTAAGCTCCCACCATTGGGAAGTAGTGATTTCCTGTCTCTAGAAGTGTTCAAACAGATCATTTGTCCAGATGTAGTAGAAGGGATTCATGTTTCAAATAGTTGTTATATTAGATAAACTCTAGGTCCCCCAGATTCTCTGATTATATGATTTTATTCTTCCATAGATTTTGAGGGGAGGAGCAGCTTCACAGCTCAGTGGATGATCAGGCCAAGAGGCTGGGCCCAAATCTGGCCTCAGACACTTCTTAGATGTGTGACCCTGGCCAGGTCACTTAACCCCTACTCTTACCACTCTTCTGACTTGAAACAAATACATAGTATTAATTTTAAGACAGAAGCTAAAGGCTTTAAAAAAAACCCATAGAATTTAGGGGAAACAATAAAAACCAAGGTCTGAAAGACCACTTTGGGATTACAAAAGAGCCCTTAAATTCCAAATCACGAGGTCTAAAATGTTATGGGCAGAGTAACATTATGATGTACTCTTAACAACATCAATCTGTCAATGGCTATTATGAATCTCTTCCCCAATTTTTTCTTCTGTTCTTCCCTCCCTCCCTCTCTCATTCTGTCTCTCTGTCTCTCCCTCTCTGTTTCTGTCTCTATCGTTCTATCTGTCTGTTTTTCTCTCATTAAACTTAACTTAGAAGAAAGCATTATAATGAATGAAAGATGGTCAAAATGTATGGGAGATGGACGTTTTCCTGAATTTTTGGTTAGCTGTAAGTAGAACTATGCAAGATGCTTTTGGTTTTCCTCCTGACCCGATTCAATACATTTTGTGCTAAATTAGGAACTTGTGAGTCAGATCTCCCAGAAAATATTCAGAAATGCATAACAGGAAACAATGAAGGAGAGAGATTCCTATGGCTTCCCCTCACCCACACTCTCTATATCATCACTCCTATACATCCACAATGATTCTGAAAAAAAAACAAGAGGTCCTCAAGGGGAGAGTACCGCCCACTCTCACAATTGGGTTCAATAGAATTCAATTCTATTTGGTTCAGTAGAAAAGAAAAAGCTGACAAACTGGTCTAGCAACAATCGAGTTCAGATGGCTGCATTTCCCCCTTTCCCACTAATTGGCATTGTACTGACATAGCATGGAGACTCTGGAGAGCCCAGAGGAGACCTCTTGACTGTTTGATTGGTAGGAGCCCCTTGGTCAGTGGAATTGCCCCGTCTTCAAAGACTTTAGTATTGAGGAGGCCATACAAGCATCAAGGACATGCAATCCACTCCCACACCTCCTTCCCCCCCTTCCCCCCCTACTATTGCCACCCACTTTCTAATCAAATTAGTTTATATAATTTAAATTACTTTTCTACTCTGTCCAAGGGCAGAAGGCCATAGGGCAGGACGATGATGACCAATGGAATTTCAATATTTAAAAAAATGAAGCTTTAAAAAAAAAGTCTTGGAAACATAATGGTTCCAGTGGGCTTGGACACTGGGCCTCACATGTGTGAATGACTTTCGGGGGGAGAAGAGGGGAAACAAACAGAAACAGATGCCCAAGGGACATTATGACTTGGGACTTGGGAAAGAAATACTCTCCTTTGCTGCAGTCCAGGAGGCCAAGTTCCTTTTTGAATTCTGGAAATGTGCTTGGCGCCACCAGGAACTCTCTATGAACATCAGCTTTGGCAGTAGATATTTGCTCATTCTTTGGCCCATCAGACCAAAGGGAAAGCTACTCAAAGTGGGATGGTGTTGGGTAAGGGGATCTGGGAACATCAATGAGAACTCAATGGAATGGCTAGGCTGGTGTTTTTTGAACTGTGGCTTTAGTTTAAAGAATTCAACCAGCATTTATTGGCCACCTAAAATTAATTCAGGGTACTGTGGTATAGTGTTTACCAAATGGGGCTCCAAAGAGTCAAGAACACCTAAGTTCAAATCCTTTCTCTGATGCATAGTGTTTCTGGGACCCTAGGTAAGGTACTTAACCTCTTAATGCTTTTCAATGACTCTCACATTATCAGTTGCAGAATAATTGCCCATTGGCATCTAAAGAAAGCATTTTCTCATCTAGAATTCAATATACCCATGATGTCACAGATATGAGGTAAAAAAAAATAAAAAAGAAGAAAGTGGAGATAAAGATAAAAATGAAATAATCTCTGACCTTAAAGAACTTACTTGAGGGAAAAACACGTACCTAGATAAATAAATACAAAACATATCCTGAGTAGCTTCAGAAGATTGTACTGATGTCTAAGAAAATCAATAAAAAAATCTCCTATATGGAGCCTTGAAGAAAACAAGAGATTCCAAGAAGTAAATGTTTTGAGAGAAAGCATTCCAGGCACCTGTGTAAAGGGATAGAGACTGGAGGTGGGATGTCAAGTAGAAAGAACAGCAAGTAGGCCAATTTGACTTTGGGCATTTCCTAGTGGTCTTTCTCATCTCAGTAGGCATCCTGAGGCATCTGGGGACAGTGAAGTCTTGACCGAAATTTTTCTCATGACTCCTGTGAGGTTTCCAGTGAGACATGAAGGAGCCAACTAAGGTTTCAATATGTTTGTAGCAGTAAGGGCTACCTTACATCATTAGAGTGAAGCCTGAGGTTTCTTATGTTGCCTTGGTGAAAGGGGAAGAGGAGAGGAGGATATAGCCATTGTCCTCCAGTATAATAACCAATTAAAACCATTTCTGGCTGACCTGAGGACTCTGAACAAACTGCACAGCCAGTGATCTCCTCCCCATATTTTTATGTGCCCCGTGGCTATTTCTGGGGCTCTACTAATACAAAATTCCAGTAAGGTTTTGGCTCTTCTTCTTGTGTCCATCTGTATCCCCCTGGCTGCAGTATGTCTCCTCCTTTTTGATGAGTATTTCTAGTTGTGGAGACCTGATCCTGTGGAGAGAATATTAGCTTGGCTATCAGAGAACCTATTGGACCTTAGGCAAGTCATTTAATTTCTCCAGACTCCGTTTCCTCATTTCTAAAATAAGAGGGTTGGATCAAATGGCCATTGAAGTCCCTGGGCTAATAATGTTCAAAATCCTTAATTTCATAGTCAAGGACCTTTATCCTTTGGCTAGATCCTTCCATTCCAGCCTTAGCTCCCACTACTCTCTATCATAACCAACCAGGCATCTATTTTCTCTCTAAAACTTCTTTGTCTGTGCCTTGGCTCGCTGTTGCCTTCTTTGTATGAAATATCATCCTTTCTTCTCTTCCCACCTATCCAAATCCTACCCAACTTGAAGGCCAAGCTTGCATTCTTTTTTCTTCCCAGACCACAGCAGCCAAATAGCTGAGCATGGGACTAAGAGTGGATTGGGGCCAAATAGACAAGGGGTCGGGATTTTACCATGTGCTTTTCCCATGGTCAATTCCTGACCTTCTACAGGCCCAATTTTAAGAAACTTCACTCTTTGACTAGCTCCCTGAGGATCTTCAGTAATCCCCCTCTTTTTTTTCCAAGGGTATGTAGCCCTGTGCCTTCTTCTCTCAGTAGAGACAAGGAGTAATGGGAAGAAGGAGAAAGACAAAAAGAAAAAAGCAAAGCCATGAGTTAAGCATCAAGGTCAGGGTGGAGGCGAGTTCAAGCCTGATTTTTTAAAACGAGAATTGTCCTTGATCTCCAAAACCTGGTATCTCCTGGGGCCTGATCCCCTGTTTCTCATGAATATTGTGCTGAAGCCACTCTGCCGAAAATGCATGCTGTATAAAGGATTGGTTCCACATCGGTGCTTGACTGAGAGGCTGAACTCCTGTGAACCCCAGATGTTCAAGGACGGGTTTTGCCTCATGGGTGGGGGATAAGGGAAGGAGTATGTAATGTCCTGGCTAGCATGAACAACCCACAGGATCCAAGCCAATCCTTTAACTCATCCCATGTGCTGTAGGAAGAACATCCTCCCTACCTCCCCCCCCCCCCACCAAAGTCAGTCAGTTGTATTGAAACTTGTGTGGTAGCAAGAGAGTGAGAGAGACCAGAGCCCCTCACCATCAGAGCTGCAGTTGGTTTTCCAGTAACAAAAAAAAGGTGTCTGTTTTAAAAAACAAAACAAAACAAAAAAACACAAATACCTTGTGGTGTTCTCCACCTTCCCTCTTCCCCGTCCCCTCTAATGTATCAAGTGGGAATAGCTATCATCTGTTCCAGTGACTGCCTAGAGCTGAATGAGCTCTCAGCTCATGATTATTTCAAAGATTTCCCCCCAAAACCAACCACAACCTTGAAGACTCACAGGACCCCATCATTACCTTATGATGTAACCTAGGACAAGTAAGTGTCTGAGATTCTCTGAGCCTTAATTTCCTCTTCTGTAAAATGGGAGAAGTAAACCAGTGTGACCCATTTCCCAGAGTGACTGGGAAAATAAAATGATATTCCCAATGTGAAAATACTTTGAAGATTTCAAAGTATTATGCACATTAAAATTTTTATTATTTTATTATCAGTTTTATTAAAAATCATTTTATTATTAATCAATTTTAAAATTTCATCAATGTAGAGATTTCCTAGGAAGAACTTTCTCTACCAAGGCAGATCAATATCTTCTCTATCACTTGTAGTCTTTGAGAATGCCCGGGTCACTAACTTAGAGTCTCAGAGAGTGCTCAGACGACTGGCCAGTTCAGTGACTAGCTCAGGATTGCACAGTCAGTATGTGTTAGAGATGGTACTTGAACCGAGGTCTTCCTGAATCAGAGACCAGCCTTTGATGGAAAAACATTTAGGGCATATAGCCCTTTCTTTCTTGCCAGAATTCTTATTCCTTGATCTTTCTCATCTCTTAATGCTGACATTTTACAAAGACATTGTATAAGTGCGTGTACCATTTTCTGAATGGTTACCCCAATCCTTTAGGTGGGGATTCTCCAGATTATCTGTGGAAAAGAGATACTTTTCCTGAAACAGCCCAGGGAAGGAGGGCAAGAGGACATTAGCAATGAAGCCTTTGAAGGTGTACGTGTGTATGTATTGAGGAGAGGGACTATTGACAGTGAAGATGTTAGGGCAGAACTAAGAAGGAAATTCTGCTGCCCGCTATGTTTCTTCCATTCTTTGGAATCATGTGAGATCCTAAAAGCCTGGCCCAAAGAGGTAATTGCCTGCTTAAAGAAACACCAGGTACAGCTTCTAGTTGGGGACCCCTGCTATAGATGGTAAAGGGATTTCACAAAGTTGAAAATATTTAGAACTGGCAGTATTGGACTGTGGCTTCCTCTGAGGCTCTGCTCTCTGCTTCTCTCTCCCAATTTTGAATGTCTCTCTCCCATGACCATGGCTAATGACCCAGTGCAAGAAGCCCAGACCTCACCATGTCCAGATGTCAGACTTTGTTTTAGCCTTCTTGAGGCTCAGAGGGCAAATGGCTCTGCCCCTATTTTTGAGGGGCTTGGAAGCAGATGGCCACATGGCTGTTCAGTGCCAGCCCACAGGCCTAGAGGCAAGTGGTTGTGGTTACAATGAGTCATTTATAGCTCTGTGTGTGTGTGTGTGTGTGTGTGTGTGTGTGTGTG
>NW_025372312.1:0-8876 GCF_016433145.1 Gracilinanus agilis | reverse complement strand
AAGTTAAGTGAACACAAAATAGTATACCTGTCAGATCTCTGGGAAGGAAAGATTTTAAAACCAAGCAAGCGTTAGAGAAAATTACAAAATGGAAATTAAATAATTTTGATTATATTAAACTAAAAAGCTTTTGTACAAACAAAAACAATGCAACCAAAATCAGAAGGGAAACAACAAATTGGGAAAATATCTTTATAAAAAAAAACTCTGACAGGGGTATAATTACTCAAATATACAAGGAGTTAAATAATTTGTATAAAAAAATCAAGCCATTCCCCAATTGAAAAATGGGCAAGTGACATGAATAGGCAATTTTCAGGTAAAAAAAATCAAAAGTATCAATAAGCACATGAGAAAGAGTTCTAAATCTCTAATAATTAGAGAAATGCAAATCAAAAGAACTCTGAGGTATCACCTCACACCTAGCAGAATGGCTAAAATGAAAGAAGGGGAGAGTATGAATGCTGGAGGGGATGTGGCAAAATTGGGACATTAATGCATTGCTGGTGGAGTTGTGAACTGATCCAACCATTCTGGCTGGCAATTTGGAACTATGCTCAAAGGGCTATAAAAGAATGCCTGCCCTTTGATCCAGCCATACCATTGTTGGGTTTGTACCCCAAAGAGATCATAGATAAACAGACTTGTATGAAAATATTTATAGCTGTGCTTTTTGTGGTGGCAAAGAACTGGAAAAGGAGGGTATGTCCTTCAATTGGGGAATGGCTGAACAAATTGTGGTATATGCTGGTGATGGAATACTATTGTGCTAAAAGGAATAATAAACTACAGGAGTTCCAGGTGAACTGGAAAGACCTCCAGGAACTGATGCATAGTGAAAGGAGCAGAGCCAGAAGAACACTGTACACAGAGACTGATATACTATGGTAAAATTCGAATGCAATGGACTTCTGTACCAACAGAAAGCAATGACACAGGACAGCTCTGAGGGATTCATGGTAAAGAACGCTACCCACATTTAGAGGAAGGACTACAGGAGATGAAACATATAAGAAAAACAAATGCTTGAACACATGGGCTGAGGAGGACATGATTGGGGATGTGGACTCAAAATTATCACACCAATGCAACTATCAACAATTTGGAAATAGGTCTTGAACAAGGACACATGATAAAATCAGTGGAAATGTGCATCGGCCATGGATGGGGGGAGTGCGGGGGGTGAAGGGGAAAGTAGGAACATGAATCATGTAACCATGTTAAAAATGAATATTAATAAATGATTAAAAAATAAAATAAAATAAAAAAAGAAATCCACGACACCCCAGAACAGTAGATTGGATGATGGTTGCTATGGCTATGTGGTTGCTAGCAATGACAATCTTTGGGCCCCCAGAGATGCTTCCCCTGCAGCATTCCACTGCTCTCTGCTCTGCTGGCCAGAAGTAAGGTCAAAGGTCCTCTAATGGCTCAGAAGACCCAGAACTAGACAGAGTTCTGTTTTTCTGGCCTACAGACCTTGTGCACAGAGTGTTTACATTACACTACAGGAAATGTTTCATCCTCGGCATGCAGCCCATACTTCTCTGCATATGGCTACATGCAACCACATGTCATAGAAAATGGTTACAAGTGTTTGCCATCAGGGCCTTAAACAATCTGATGATGGGATACCCTCCCAATTTATGGATAGGCTCATTATACTGGGAGGTAGGTACTGAGACCTTGATCTTTCTATAGAAAGAGATTAGACATATAAAATGACATTTTGTCAATAAGTGTTCCAGAGTAGTCCAGGATTATTTTAAAACACATTGCCCAAAGTGGCCTGAAATGGATCTTGTAGAGTTGAGGTGAACTGCTGCTGCAAATGACTTTAAAGGCAATAAAGAAAAACAATCAGAATCTAATGATTTACTAGAAAAGATCCAGAAAATTAAAATATTTAACTGACAGAAATGATAAATAAGAAAAAGGTCATGATACTCAACCAATGGCACTTGCCCCTCTCCAAGAACCTAACTATTGATCCCTTACCTGCCACTTTTGTGGAAAGAAGGGTTACATAAAGATGAACTGTAGGAATTCCTTCCAAGAAATTAGAAATAACATCCAATGGGATAATAGATATAGAAACAATTATAGAAATTATAATTACAATAATGAATTAAGAAACAGTAATTTTACAAATGATAACATTTCTAGAAATTTAAACAAATAACTGATAATCTAAACCAAATGACCCCTCAACAATATAATTTAAGTGGAGCTCATCCCCAAACTACTCAGGGTGCTAATCCACCTCAGGGGGAGCCCAAGGAACTACCCAAAGTTTATAAAGGTTTACGGGTTTGGGGTGGAGGTTGGGACACAGGAATCAAAAGATATAACCTTTGATTTTCCAGACCCTGATGTGTCAGTACCCATTGTCCCTATCCAATCCCTCCCTCCCCCATTGTGATGAACTTCATGTGACTAAAAATGTTGGTAACACTTATTATGATTATCTTCTGAACACAGGAGCCTCCAGGTCTGTATTGAGGAGTACATATGATTCCAATTGCAATTCCATAGGTTCAATAATGTAGTGGGGTTATCAGGGACACCCCTAAAGGTTTCAAAGCTTTCCCCTAGAATGGTGTCTTTAGATCCCTTGACTGTGGTACACTCTTTCTTCTTGATGCCCGACTCCCCTATAAATTTGCTAGGGAGACATCTTTTATGCAAGCTTAGAGCCACTATAACTTGATCTCCATATGGTTCCATGTCACTGGAATTGCCTGAAGAATCTTTGACTTTACTCCCTTTACTTCTTTCAGACAATCAAGAGATGAAGGAATCTCCCACTTTTGAAATCCCAGCTGATATACCTGAGTCTCTCTGGGTCACATCATGTTCCGATGTTGACCTATTTAAATTGGTTTTCCCTGACTAAAGTAAAACAAAATCTAGCTCGCCTCCTTCCATTTCTCAATACCCTCTTTCAAAGGAGGCAATTGAGGGCATTCCCCATAAAATAAATTCACTAATTGACTAAGGCATCATAATCCCCTGTAAATCTGAATACAATACATCCATCCTCCCTGTTATAAAACTAAAATTTTGGCAAGCATCTCTATTGATTCATCTAAGATTTGAGGGCTGTAAACATTCATGTTATAAAAAGACACTCTGTTGCTTTCACCTAGAAGGGTTACCAAGGTTAAAGACCTGTTTACCCCAAGGTTTCATGGCTAGCCAGCCCTACATTGTTTACACAATTTTTAACTGCTGATACAGATGCCATTAAATTTAAACCCAACTGTTTAATACAATATATGGATGATTTATTTTTGGCACCACCTAATGCTGAAGCATGCCAAGAGGATAGCAAGCTCCTCCTTTTGGAGTTACATAAGAGAGGCCACAAGGTCTCCAAAGATAAAATTTAATGGTGTATCCCCAAAGTACACTATTTAAGTTTTATTTTAACTGCTGGGTCCCATTTAATTTCTCCTAAGCATATAGAGAGTATCCAAAAATTAAGTGATTCTACCACTAAAAAGCAACTGAGAGGTCATTCTTGGAGCAATGGAATTTTGTCAGAAGTGGATCCTTTGCTATGAGGAAATCACTAAGCTCCTTGTATCATTCGCAAAAAAAAAAATCAATCTCTGAACCATTTAAATTGGAAAAGGAACATCTGACAGCTCTTTCAAGTCTAAAACAGGCTATTCTGTCTGCCCCTGCTCTAGATATACCAGATTACAATAAACCATTTATCTTATATGTCCATGAACAGAGGGGGTAGCTTCAGGTGTTCTAACTCAACTTTTGGGTCCTGCTCAAAGCCTGATAGGCTATTATTCTGCTCGGTTGGACCCAGTAGTTTCAGGAGCACCACCATGCCTAAGGGGAGTAGCTGCCAAGCCTTTATTAGTATCCAAATCTGCTGAACAAGTATTAGGATGCCCTCTGACCATAATCTGCCCACACGAGGTAGAAGCTTTATTATTAAGACATAGGAAGCAGGTATTTACTGATCAAAGGATTATGAGATATGAAATAACTATTAAATAATGAATGAATCACATTAAAATACTATGGAGTTTTTAAACCTGCAAACTTGATCCCCAATTTGCCAACTTCTAGAGAACCTTTACACGATTGTACATATTTAGTGTCCATTACTGATAAACCTCATGATGATTTACTACATACTCCTTTGGATAATCCAAATTTAACATTATTTACAGATGGTTCTTCATTTATAAAGCATGGTGTGTGCTATATAGGAGTTGTAGTTACCAAATTTCCCACTCTGTGGCCAGCTTCCTTACCCTCAAATTTAAGAGCACAAGATGCAGAACTCACAACATTGAAACATGCATGTGTCATTGCAAAGAATAAGAGAGTCACAATTTACATGAATTCCCTTTAAGCATTTGGCATATGTCATGCCATTGGCATGCCATGGCTTAGAGGGGATTTTTTGTCTGTACACCTCTAGGTGCTTAGGGCCTTCACTAGTTTGATTGCACTCACACTGTGAATCATGGCAAATTAAAGAGGAAATGAATCTTATTTTTCAGCAAGTAACCTCTATATTTTACCTCTATGATTATGAAATATATACATTTTTGATATTTTTCATTATTATTTTTCTTCCTGCATATGAGATACAGCATTTGATTTTTTTTCTCATTTTTTGTATTTGAAGCACATGTCACCAGTATTGAAAAGATTTTTTAACTGTTTTGATTTTTTTCAATAGAATAAGCTAAGATGTCCATTTGACTAGTATATAAATGCATACCCAAAAAGCTTCGTACTACTGAAACCTGCCATTCGTTAATTAAATATTATGAGACTTATGCTCCATGAATATGTCAAATTCAAGAAAAAAGGGACCACAAAGGAGCACAGAAGTTAACCTGCAAAGTGCCACATGAGCACAAAATGTGAAAGAGACCAAACCAATCCTATGGAGATTGATGAGATTCTGCCCAGAGTGCAAGGACTTGATCAAGTGTGAGAATCAAGGGTGCAGCTATTTAACATGTTTTAAATGTGAGACTTCCTTGTACCACACTCTTTGTCAAATATATATCACCAATTGTTCTGGCTCCATACTCCCCGAAAGCAAAGTGTCAAATCAGGGAATGCTATTTCTCATTTCTTTTGAGATCTAGTCTCTTTTTCTATTCTATTTCAAAATGTGACAACTTACTGTGGTCCAGACTGTTAAATTGGGTTAGTGAGTAATTGTTGTTGCAGGCTTATGGGACACGGATCGCTACAAGAACCTGTTGTGATTTGTGATTTTTTCTTTTTTCCTAGAATTTTTTCATGGATTTTGATATTCTATATTTCACTCAGAGTTAATTTTTAAATTTCTTTGAATTGTTAGATGTTTTTGATAATTGATTCATATGCCTTATGACTTGACCATGTATCCCTATGTGATTCCCATGTTTTTCCTGTATCTTCTTCAGGGGGGTAATGTATTTTTATTTTGTAATGAAAACTTTTAATTTCTTTTTGAGAAAAAAAATTTAGAGGTAAGAAATTTACTGCCTACCAGAATCCAGAGACTGAACTCCTTGTGGAAGTTGGCATGGAGATGCCTTAGATCACATGCTGCTCCAGGAGTTCCTGAGAAAACGGAATGTGCAGAATTGAACTTTTGGGGGTTGAATACATTTGTTTATATGTACTTTGTTGTACCAAAGGAGACTGCCCCCTAATCAGTTTTGTTCTTGATTCCCTTTGGTTTCCTTATCCCGAAGATGTTGTATTTTCCCTGTGTAAATATTGTATGTACCTTAGTTAATTATGTTTAAAATCATCCATGGGGGAGACTGGTCTCCCAAAGGATCACATATCTCAGAAAAAGAAATTGAACAAGCCATCAAGGAACTTCCTAAGAAAAAATCCCCCAGGGCAGATGGATTCAGAAGTGAATTATATCAAACATTTAAAGAACATGAAATGTCAATGTCAATACTATACAAAGTCTTTGACAAAAAAAAAAAAAAAAAAAAAAAAAAAAAAAAAAAACAAAGAAAGAATTGTACCAGTTTCCTTTCATGACAGAAATATGGGACTGATTCCAAAGTCAGGCAGACCAAAAACAAAGAAAAGAACTAAAGACCAATCTACTTAATTGATATAGATGCAAAAATCTTAAATAAAATACTAGCAAAAGGAATCCAGTAAATGATCACAAGGATTATTTACTATGATAAGGTGGGATTTATACCAGGAATGCAGGGATGGTTTAATATTATGAAAACCATCCACATAATTGACCATATCAATAATCAAGCCAGCAAAAATCATATAATGATCTCAATAGATGCAGAAAATCCTTTGACAAAATACAATACCCATTCATTCCTTTGAAAACACTATAAAATATAGGAATAGAAGGGTCATTTCTCAAAATAATAAACAGTATATTTTTTAAAACCACAAGCAAGTATCATCTGCAATGGAGACAAGTTAAAGACTTCCCATAAGATCAGGAGTAAAGCAAGGATGCCCATTATCACCTCTTTTATTCTATATTGTACTAGAAAAGCTAGCAGTAGCAATTTGAAAAGAAAAAGAAATTGAAGGGATTAAAGTAGGCAGTGAGGAGACTAAACTATCACTCTTTACAGGTGATATAATGATATACTTAAAGAACCCCCAAAATCAACTAAAAGGCTAGTGGAAATAATTAACAACTTCAGTAAAGTTTCAGGGTACCGAATTAACCCACATAAGTCATTAGCATTTCTATATATTTCCAAAATAATTCAGCAGCAGAAGTTAGAAAGATAAACTTCATTTAAAATCACTACAGACAATATAAAATACTTAGGAATCTATTTGCCAAAACAAAAACAGGATTTATATAAACACAAGTACAAAACACTTTTCACACAATTAAAACTAGATCTAAAGAATTGGGGAAAAAACACTAAGTGCTTCCAGGTAGGACAAGTTAATATAACAAAAATGACAATCAACTTAAATTAATCTATTTATTCAGTGCCATGCCTATCAAATTATCAAAGAATTTTTTTTGTAGAATTAAAAAATATAACAAAGTTCATCTGGAATAAGAATAGATCAAGAATATCAAGGGGAATAATGAAAAGAAAATGTGAAGAGAGTTGGCCTAGCAGTACCAGATCTTAAACTGTATTATGAATAGTGGTCAACAAAACAATATGGTATTGGCTAAGAGACACAAGGGTGGATCAATGGAATAGATTAGGGGTGAATGACCTCAGTAAGCTGGTGTTCAATAAATGCAAAGACCCCAGCTTTTGGGACAAGAACTCACTATTTGACAAAAACTGCTGGGAAAATTGGAAAACAGTATGGGGAAAATTAGGTTTAGATGAACATTTTGCACTCTATACCAAGAGAAATTCAAAAATGGGTAAATGACTTAAATATAAAGAGCAAAATCATAAATAAATTAGGTGAATATAGGTTAGTGTACCTGTAAGATCTGTTGGAATGGAAGGAATTTAAGACCAAGGAAGAGATAGAGAACATAATAAAATGTAAAATAAATGAATTTGATTATATTAAAATAAAATGATTTTGTACAAACAAAACCAATGCAACCAAAATTAGGAGGAAAGCAACAAACTGGGGGGAATATATATAATAAAACTCTCTGAAAAAGGTTTAATTTCTCAAATATATAAGGAAGTAAGTCAAATTTACAAAAAATCAAGCCATTCCTTCATTGAAAAATGGTCAAGGGACATGATAGGCAGTTTTCACATGATGAAATCAAAACTATCAATAAACACATGAAAAAGTGTTCTAACTTCTTCCTGATTAGAGAAGTACAGATTAAAATAACTCTGAGGTATCACCTTACACCTAGCAGATAGGCCAAAATATCACCAAAGGAAAACAATAAATGTTATAGGGGATGTGGCAAAATTGGGACACTAATACACTGCTGATGGAGTTGAGAATTGGTCCAACCATTCTGGGGGATAATTTGATACTATGTGCAAAGGGCTTTAAAAGAATGTATGCCATTTTGTTCAGCCATACCACTGCTGGTTTTGTACTCCAAAGAGATAATAAGGAAAAAGACTCATAAAATTTTTTATAACTGCATCCTCTGTGGTGGCAAAAACTTGGAAAATGAAGGGGTGTCTATTGATTGGGGAATGGCTGAATAAATTGTGGTATATGTTGGTGACAGAATATTATTGTGCTGAAAGGAATAAAGAAATGGAGGAATACCATGTGAACTGGACCAATCTCCAGGTACTGATGCAGAGTAAAAGGAGCAGAACCAGGAAAACATTGTGCACAGAGACTGATATATTATGACACAATAGAATGTAATGGACTTTTCTAACAGTAATAATGCAATGACCCGGGACAATCCAGAACAACTTAGGAGAAATAACTCTATCCACATCCAGAGAAAGAACTGAGGAACCAGAAATGCATTAGAAAAATATATGGTTGACCATGTAGTGTGATCAGGATGTGAATAGGTTTGTGATGTTAAAGAATTGCTCTACTGTAAATATTAATGACACGGAAATAGGTTTTGAACGATGATACATGTTTAACTCTGTGTTAACAAAATTCTGACAAAGAAACATTAAACAAAATGCCTGAGTCATCCAAATTATTTTATGATGACCCTAATTATTTTATTTAAATATAATTTAAGACTAGATCATTGCCACAATGAACTATAGAAAGTTTATACTTAAGGAATTTGAACTTAGTGAAAAACATGTAAAATGAAAGGAAATAATAGAATCAAATTCCTTGTAGTATTGCAGGCAAATAAAATTTAAGCCTACAAAGCAAGACCTATACTAAAATTTGTCATTATGATTTGATTCTTTAGTCACAATAGACAGATGATAATTCTTTCTGCTAAAAATGTAGACCTC
>NW_025372311.1:0-2480 GCF_016433145.1 Gracilinanus agilis | reverse complement strand
TATAATATATAAAAAGCATATGATATATAATAAAGCATATAAAAATAAATGTACATGTATAAGAATATAATAGAATATATAAGAAAATCTATAGAATAAAATATGTTTATAAGAATATAATATGTGTATAAAAGAATAAAATATAATAAAGTATATTAAGAATATGTATATAAGAATATAATATAAAGAAAGAATAAGAGACTAAAGATTTATTAAGTATATAGAATTCTCTAATATATACAATTATAAAAACTTTCTTTAAGAGTGAGGACTGCTTTTTACCTTTCTTTGAACCCTCAGAGCTTAGTACAGTGTTTGATTCACTTGCTGGTGCTTAAAAAATGTTTATTGACTAAATGAATGAATTAGCTATTTGTGTACGTCAGAGCCAACCCATTTGTACTAGATTTTGGACTGTAATTTTGGGATTGCTTATAGAAGTATAAATAGTACTAAAGAAAACAAATCACAGGAAGAATTCTAAAAAGACAGCAACATCTGAGGTGTCATCATTGCAGTTTCTCGTATCCATATCAAAAGAAGCAAAGGCCCACAATAATTGAAACAGAAAGCTAGGGAAAATAATAAAAATGAGAAAAAAGATAAGGTATGTGATTAAAACACTCTCAGGTCACCTATTTAAACCAGTTAATAATGCTGAAAAATGGGAAATGGATTGAAGAACTTCCATACCTACTATGACGGTTTCAACCACTGTATGGCAATTGCCACAGGAAGGAGACCAAAAAGGCCCCAAAATTGCCTTATCTAGAAAATCATCAATTTTCCAAGTTGAAGTAGAACTGCATTATTGGACAGAAACCTGGACTTGTAATCAAGAAGAGCTAGTTTCAAGTTCTGCCTTGGACATAACTGGATGTTTGGTTCCTTGTTAGTATAGTGGTGATCATCCCTACCTCTCACCCAGGAGTCTGGGATTTGATTGCCTGAGAACATATATTCTTTTTTTTAGGGGCAGATAGCTGGAGTCTAGAAGATCTGAGTTCAAATCTGACATCAGACACCTAAGAACTGGGTGACCCCGGGCAAGTCATTTAACCTCTATTTTTCTGTTTCACATCTGTAAAATGAGCACACACTAGAGATGGAAAGGGCACACCATTCTATTATCTCTGCCAAGAAAATCCCAAGGACAATAGTCCATGGAGTCATGAAGAGTTGGACAAGACTGAACAACAAAAAACCACCTAACCAATCAATGAATATCTCAAAACCTATTAATTGAAAATAAATGGATGATTTGCATTAGAAAAGAAAATTACTCATAGGAAACTCCTTACACTGACAAAATTGCAGAACAGCTAAAAAAGAAAAGAAAAAAAGTACTTGTAAAAGAGAAAGATATAGCAGTCAAAAGCCATATCGTGAAAACTTGTTTGTGACACCTTAATATAAGATTGGCAGAAGATTATGAGCTTATAAAATAATGACAGGCAATGGAGGAAAAAAATGGCTTAAAGAAAGCTTGGCAAGAGACCCAACTAAGAAGAGTCATCCTAAGGGCATTTAAGGATGAGAATTAAGTAAGTCAAGTAGCAACTGAAAGAAGAGAAGTTGCTGCAGAGACAGCAAGTATTTATTTAGTGTCTAATATGTTCTAGACACTGAAAGGTACTGGGAATACAAAGAAAAGGCAAAAATAGTACCTGTCCTCTAGGAGCTCACAATTTAATGGGGGAGATAACATGCATTCAAACAAATAGAAATAAATTTGAAATAATCTCAGAGAAATGGCACTAAAATTAAAGGGGTTCTTGGAAAGGCTTCTTGAAGAAGATAAGATTTTAGCTGAGACTCCAAGAAAGCCAAGAGATAGAGAGCAAAAGGAGAGCATTTCAGGCAGGAAGGATAGCTAGTGAAAATATTCAGAGTTGAGAGTAGTGTCCTGTGCAAGAAACAGCAAGGAGAACAGTGTCATTGGTTTGCAGAGTATGTGGTGTTGAGTGAGATGAGAGAAGACTGGAAAAATGGGAGAGGGGAGATGAAGGAGTTCAAAAGATACCATATTTGTACCTGGAAGCAATAGGGAGTCATTAGAGTTTATTGAATAGGGGAATGATGGGTCAAATTGGTTAGATTGGATTGAAGTGTCAGAACTGTTCTTCAGGGAAATAATTTTGATAGCTAAATGAAGGATGGACTGGAGTGGAGACAGACGAGGGGCAAAGAGTATAACTAGAAGGCTATCTCAAGAGTCCAGGGATAAGGTGATGCCAGAGAGATGGAAATATAAAAGAAGTGTGCTTATTTGAGCCATACTGAAAACAACAAATAATTACATTAAAGAAAATTATAAAAATGAAACAACACCGAAGTATATGGAAGGGACACTGCTAAACAGTATTGATGTGGACTCGAAACTACCACACCAATGCAACTACCAACAATTTGGAAATTGGTCTCGATCAAGGACACATGACAAAACTAGTGGAAATGCGCATGGGTAGGGGGGGTGCGGG
>NW_025372310.1:0-6953 GCF_016433145.1 Gracilinanus agilis | reverse complement strand
ACAAGGAGGCCAGTTTAACTAGAACACAGGGTACTTGAAAGAAAGAAATGGAGCAGTTTGGGGAAATGAGCTGGAACCATTCTGTAAAGAACATTACAAACCACTCTACAAAACTTGTATCTTTATCTGGGGACAATAGGGAGCCATTGACTTTTCCTAGGCAAGAGAGTAACCTGATCTGACCTGTGCTTTAGAACACAATTTGGCAGAAGTGTGGATGGGAGATTGGCCAAGGAAATGACTAGAAGTAGAAAAATGAAATTAAGAGTCCTTTACTAAAGAGGTAAGCAACCTCATAAGTGAAAAGAAGAGGACTGAGATAAAACTCATTGTGGAAATAAAATTGACAAGACTTGGCAACAAACTGGATATTAGGGATAAAGGAAAGGGATTATTCCAGAATTATTTCAAGATTTAGAACCTAGATGAGTGGTATGATGATGGTACCTTCAATTGATCAAACAAGTATTTATTTATTGAGCATTTATTAGGCACTAGATCGGTGATGGCAAACCTATGACACACTTGTCAGCACTGACACATGTAGCCATTTTTGATGGCACACAGCCACATGCGGCCACAAACAGAGAAGTACGGATTTGCATGCCGAGGATGAAACATTTGCTGTAGTGTAGTGTAGACACTCTGTGTGCTATAGATGATAATTCTACCTATATTAATTCACCTATTTTTGGTTTATTAAATACAGTTAAATATTACAATCACACATTTTTGTTATTTAAACTATAAATATTGTGAAATTATGTTTTTATTTTCTCAAAGCAACATATCACCTGAGTTACGCTCAGTTTTTTGGCAAATTTTGACACACTAAGCTCAAAAAGTTGCCCATCACTGCACTAGACACTGTGCTAAGTGCTATAGATAAAAAGTACAGGCAATGAAATAATTCCTTCTCATAAAAAATTGCATTCTAATGGAAAAGTAAATAAATACATATCTACATATGTACATAGACACACAGAGAAAGTAGTTTTAAAAACAAGGAAGTCTGTGATGGAGGGAACAACAGAAACAGAAAAGTCAGAAGAAGGGGGAAAATAACCAAGTTCAAGTTTTGGATATCTCAGACATTTAAGAGTTTGAGGTATTTATGAGATACCCAGATGGAGATTTCCAGAAAAAAGTTATTGATCAAAAACTGGAGCTCAAGAAAAAGTTTAAGTCAGGCTATATTAGAGACAGTTTACCACCCCAATGGTCCATTTACTATGCTATATCTCTATACAAGACCTGTCCCTCTTCTCCCATTGATGAGTTCTTTCTGGAACTTCCATCTTGTGGAAAGGCCCAGGTCAACTTGCTTCCGTTACCCTCCAGCACTGTTCCTGAGTTTCTTTGGACTTCAAAACCATGCCTAAACATCAGGTACTTTCATTCTCCTCACCACCACTACCCCCTTCCCTTGATGACAGGGACTGTATTTCTTTTTACTTGTATCTCCTACCCTTAGCAGTACCTAGCACATAGTAAGAGGTTAATAAATGTATGATTCTTTATTTCCTTCTTTCCTTTCTTCTTCCCTCTTTTTGCCTAGGTGATGCAGTGAACAGAGCTCCTAGACCTAGAGGCAGAAAGATCTGAATTCATATCCAGTCCTTGACATTCACTAGTTGTATGACTCTGAGCAAATCCTGTCTACCTCAGTTTCCTCATCTATAAAATGAGAATAACAATAGCACCCACATCACAAGACTCTTATGAGGATAAGATGAGGTACTCCTAAGGAAAAATATTTTGGAAAACTTAAAGCACTATATAAATGATAGCTGTTATTGTTATTATTATTATTTAAATTTTTGAGTCTTCTGCCCTTTTCCCACTCAAATTCTGCTTCCTCCTCTGTTAAATGAGGAAATTAGACTAGATGATCTCCAATAACCTTTCAAGCTCTAAAATTCCATGATTCTATATATGTCTGTGGCACTTGATAATTCCAAAGCCTTTTCACACCATTATTGTATTTGAGGAAAGCAAGGTAGGCATTATTAGTCTTATTTAGCAGGTAAGGAAACTGAGGCTATGGGAGGTATGTAGCATGTTCAAAATCCATACAATAACTAGTAATAGAGGTCAAATTGGGCTTCCCAGTGCTAAGTTCAGTGTTATGCCCACTGAACCACACTATCTCTCAGAAGGATTAAATCTGAATACAGATAATATGGATTACATTTGCCAGTTCACCCCCCCACCCCTCTACTCTATTATACATAACTGGACTGATCTTCCTGTTGCATAATTTTAATTACCTGATCTTCCTCCCTTGATTAAAAAAATCTCAATAGCTCTCTATTGCCTTTGAAATTGAATCTAAGCCTCTTGGCCTGGCATTCAAGGCCATCTACAATGTGGCTTCAACCTACCTTCCCAAAGTTACTTTACAAGATTCTCCTTTTAATTCATTATGTTCCAGCTAAGCTAAACTACTCTCCTTCCCTAGATTCAGCCTAGGTTTTCCTTCTTTGGCTTATGCTATTTATTCCCTCTACTCAAAATACTTTTCCCTCCCCACACCTGACATGTAGTCTTCCTTTCAAGGCCCAGCTCCAATTCCATTTCTCCTCCATGGATTCTAACTGAATCTTCTTCCCTATCACCCTAAGTTAGAAGTGATCTCTCCTTCGCCTGATCCCAAAGAATATTCTATTTCTAAAATATTTTATCTTCCTTTTATAGATCTGAAGTCAAAATTTAAGTCTCATTTATCTTTTGATAAATCCCCATGGCTTAGTATAGATCACCAGACATAGTAAAAATGCCTAACATTAAACAAATGAATAGTTTAAAATGAAGCTTACCTAGACTTAAAAACAGAAGAGAAAATTCACTCTCCTACTCCACTTATTTACAGAGGTGGTGAACTATAGATATGAAACTTTGCATATACTTTCAGGTTGGTTAATTGGTTGATGAATTTTGCTAAACTACTTCTCTTTTCCTTTTTTTATTTATTGTTATAAGAGATAGTTCTCTGGAAAGGAAAGGGGGAGAGACATATTTGGAAGTGAAAGTAATATGAAAACAAAAAACATCAAAATTTCTTTTTTAAAAAAGTTAGGGTTATATACCTACAAAACAAGAAAGTGGGTGACTCAGCTTGAGTGATATAATAGAGAGGATATTTAAGTCTCTAAAATCTGTGTGAAGAATTTGACTGGTGTGAGACTACTACTAATAAAGGACATGACACAGACTGAATGATACACAGAATTAATTTTCTGGGTAATTGGCATGAAATACTGAATTGTGCCCCATTTACCTACACCCTCCAGATAGATTTCTACTGTTTCACTGTAGACCTACAGAAAAAAAAACTTCTTTTCACACACCCCATAAAGTTTGTGAGAAGTGTTGAAAAGAATTCAAAGCCTTTTTTAGGTAAGAATTTAAAACAAAGACACTCCTTCCAAAATAATAGCCCTGTATATCCAGAATTGTAAAATTCTACCAAGGCAAAAGGGAAACAGCCATTTGAAATGTGCTATTAAATTTCGACAGGTGGCACAGTAGATAAGGCACTGGACTTGCAATCAGAAAGACATCTTCATGAGTTCAAATTCAGTGCAAAACACCTACCAGATATCTTACCCTAGACCAAGTCACCCTCTTTGACTCAGTTTCCTCATCTGTAAAATGAACTGGAGAAGGAAATAGCAAATCATTCTAGTATCTTTGCCAAGAAAACACCAAATGGGGTCATGAAGAGTCAGACATTATTGAAAAATAACTAAACAATAATCCCAAATCACTGAAACAGTAATATTCATAGAATCTCAGAATCTATAAGGATTACAGGTGATGTTCAGCTCTTACTTGAATCAAGAATTCCCCTAACCCTGTCTCTGACATGTGGTCTTTCAGAGCAGCAGCCTGGCCTCAGTAGATAGAGAATGAATACAGTGTAAAGAGTAGTAGATTTATAGTTTTAGGTCCTGTGTTCAAATCCTACATTCAGAAACTGCCTTCAACAAGTCACTTTGCTGCAGTTTTCACATCTGTAAAATAAGCATGTTGATCTAGGTAATCTCCAAAGTCCCTTCATCCAGCTTTAAATCTATCATGCTATGTGTCCTTGATCTTCTGATTCTGAATCCAGAGTTCACCTCTGCCTCATATTGCCTTTCATGAAATGGAGAAATCTAAGATCCAAAGATTCAACTGATTTCTTTTCCCTTTCAAATGTGAGTTCTTGAAATTACATGAAGAGACCATCAGGGATGGTAGAAAGAAGCCCTGGGCTACTGAGTTCTAGTCCCAGCTCTCCTTATTAGTAATCACCTCTTCCATCAAACTGCAAATGATATTTCATGTCCTGCCCCCTTCCCTCCCAAGGCTATTGGTAGGATAAACTGAGATAACATGTGAAAGCACTGTGAAAAACCTCACTGCTGTACAAGGCAGAACTACACAAAGACAGTAATGTAGGAGATCTTTAATCAGGCATGACTGCAGGGGTAGCCAAGTCCTTTTTACGCCTCTCTGAACAAAGATAGCCCATCTTTTCCATCAGAATTGGCCTCAAAACTCTGCCAAACACCCCCATCAGTTACTTTTAATTTTCAAGCCACACAAAACAATGTTTTCAGTCTCATTAATCTGCCTTCAACAAACCTTCTCCCAAATGCCTTTGACTTTTTAAATCAATTACCTTGCCCAGAATGACTCTCTGGCCTATTTCATTAAATTACCATCTTTCTACAGCTTTCCTTTTCAACAACATAATTTACCTTTAATAATTAATATAAAGGAATTCAAAATGCAATCACTGAGCTCACTTACTAGCTCTTTAATCAATTAAAGGTTCATGACAAAGGTCTTCCCAAGGGCTCCAAAATCCCCTTTCACAACAGGTAAAGCTAATAAAAGGAAGACTTTAAAAAAAAACTTTTTATCCTATTATACTTGGTAAAAAAACAAAATGACAAAGAATGGGTTAAAAATGAACAATGAACAGAATTTCAAAAATAGTGTTAATATTTATCATATTAAAATGAAACTTTTGCACAGGCTAGTTCCAGGTTTGGGCATGGGGGAAAGAACAGCACTAGCATGCCATCCAGCCACAGGGCATTCCTTTTCATCTCAGCCTTGTTTGCTGAGCTAGAGAGTCGATAACTGGTGCGGGGGGAGCTTGTTAACAAGAATTACTATCCTGCAGCCATGGAGGAAGGGCATCTGAATTACCCAGAATCTGCTCTTATTTTATTCACAATCAAAGTTTTAGGATGGAGAAGAGAAGAATCAGAAAGAATGAAAAAGACAAGCATTTGGTGGAAACACTGAATCATTCCTAAAACACTCCTTCCATTCTATCACCCTTCTTTCACCCCTCCTCAACCACTCCCAACCCAACCTTCATTCATTCATTCATTCATTCATTCATTCATTCATTCATTCATTCATTCACAAAACACAGTAATAAAGTATGTACTACATAAAAAGTTCTATGATATGCCCTGGGAGAGATATAAAGGTTAAGTCATAATCCTACCCTAAAAGGGAGATTAGAAAGGCACACAAACACATTTGATACAAAATAGAACAATAGTGTATAAGAGGAAGAAGATGAACAAGGACATTGGATACAGAGAAAGGGAATATTACTTCTGGTTGAAGAGCAGGGAAGATTTTAATGAAAGAAATGGAATTTGTGTTTTCAATCCCACTTCCACATGGCAAAGAAAAATGTCATGGTATATATCTAAGATGAATAAAGTTAGTAAAAGGATGAGTGTGGGTGGGTTTTTTCACTGGACTTAGGTTTTTTTACGCCTCTATGCCAAAAACAAAGTCCTCAAACTTTCTAAGATGGAAAAGTAATGAAAGATAATCAAGACCAACTGATTTCTCTTACATAAGGCTGTGTACAGCCAAGTTACTGAGGTTGCCTATATCAATCAGATCAAGGAAATGCTTAGATTCACATGGAGGTAGTGTCAGTACACCCTGATTCCTCTGCTTTCATCAAGACTGAGACTCAGTTTCTTCATCTGCCAGGGAAAATAATACCCATACCGTCCACCTCACAGGTTGATTTGAAGGATCAAAATAATGAATATGAACCATTTTGCAATCATTAATAACAATCATAGCTATAATTATGTGACAATATGGATAAATATGTAGAAGAGGGTAATGGGTTTAGAGTTGAGAAAACTAGGTTCAAAATCTGCCTGAGACAATTATGAACAGCATGACCCTAATTATGACTCTAAGCAAGTAACAACCTTTCTCATCCTGTTTCTCATCTGTAAAATGGAGGTAATAACAACCTACCTTACAAAGGTTTTATGAGGATAAAGTGAAACAATATCTGTCCAACCTCGAAGCACTATATAAATTATTAGCTATTATTACTTTCAATTCAAATGAATCACTCATACGTAGGCCTTTTTCTTAAATGTTTTATTATAACATTTAAAAAATCATTATAAAATCAATAAATACAAGCAAAAAGCAAAAAAAAAGATGAGGAATAAAATAACAAATAAAACCATGAATTCCAAAAATTATTTATGCTTTGATAAAGAAAATGCTACACACTGCAGCAAAATAACAACTCAACTTATTTTCTCTATGGTTCCTTAACTATTTTTCTGTCTGTGACTTGGAATGTTTTAGATAATAGAGAATGTGTGTGTCATTCTAATCTCTCTCTTTGCTCTATTAGGGTCTCTGTTATAGTCTCATTCTCTCTTTAATAGAATCAAGATCTTTTACAGTATTTGGCCAAGTTTCATGTGTTTTTTCACATCTATGTGTGTATGTATATGTATAGCAACATCTTTTAGAAAACAATGCACAGGGGGGCAGCTAGGTAGTTCAGTGGATTGAGAGCCAGGCCCAGAGACAGGAGGTCCTAGGTTCAAATCTGGCCTCAGACACTTCCCAGCTGTGTGACCCTGGGCAAGTCACTTGACCCCCATTGCCCA
>NW_025372309.1:0-6841 GCF_016433145.1 Gracilinanus agilis | reverse complement strand
ATCCTATACAGTTTGTCACTGTTCCCTCTATGTAAACTTCTTCTAGTCACCCTGTTGGTAATAGCAATTTTTAATTTTGCCAATATCTTCTTTTTTTCTTAGGATACAAATTGATTGAACTCATTGGGTCCCTTAAAGAGAAGATTTTTCCCCTCCCCCATTGTCTTAATTACTGTATGGTGATTTCCTTGAGTTCTGTGTTTGGACAGGAAACTCTCTATGTAAGTCTGTTTTTTTTTTCTTTATGAATGCTTGGAAGTCCTCAATTTTATTGAATGACCATACAAAAATATAGTCAGTTTTGCTGGATAGTTGATTCTTGGTTGTATACCCAGTTATCTTGCTTTCTGGAATATTGTGTTCCATGCCTTCTGGTCCTTCAATGTAGATGCAGTCAGATCCTGTGTTATCCCAACTGTGGTTCCCTGATATCTGAATGACTTCTTTTTAGAAGCTTGTAATACTTTTCCTTGGTCTGGAAGTTTTTAAATTTGGCTATAATATTCATAGAAGATATCAGTTGTAGATTTAATGTAGGAGGTGATCTCTGGATTCTTTCATTTTCCACTTTTCCCTCTTATTCAAGAATGTCAGGTCAGTTTTCTCTGCTAATTTCTTATAGAATGAAGTCTAAATGTTTTATTTTATCTTAATGTTCTGGTAAACAATTCTTATATTGTCTCTTCTAGCTCTATTCCCCAGATCTTTCTTTGAATCAATGAGGTGTTTTATATTCTCCTCAAATTTTTCATTTTTTTTAAAATTTTGTTTTATATATTCTTGCTGCCTTATGAAGTAATTTGCTTCTAGTTGTTGAGTTATGTGTTTTAAAGACTGAATTTCATCCCTCTCTTTTTGGTCATCCTTCTCCTTCTGGTCTGATTTTCTTTGTAGATCACCTTTTACCTTCTTTGCTTCACTTTCAAGCTGGCCAATTCTGGCTTTTAAGTCTTTATTTTCTTGTTTTAGTTCATGTATTTCCTTTTCAAATTGTCTTCAGTCTCTCTTGATTGCTTTTTGAGTTCCTGAAGTTCTTGAGTTAATTGAATTTTGTGATCTTCCAAAGCCTGTGTCCTTTTTGCTGGAACTTCTTCCTCTTCTTTTATTTCTATTAAATTTGCTTTCTCTTTTTCTTTTGTTTACACATATTTTGATCTGGTTTTCTTTCTTCTTCAAGCCCTTTGTTCTTTATCTTGGTGTAATGTAGCCAAGTGGTCTGAGGTCTGATGTTTGGCTCTATCTAAGCCACCATATTATGAGTGTTTTTTTTTTTTTGCTGTATTTCTCTGGCTTTCTCCTTCAGTCACCTCCCTAGTGTCTGTGTTCAACTCCCCTAGTCTGGAGCCAGCAAGGCCCTCTCTCAGGGCTGGTGAACCTGCCCTGATATTTCAGGGGCCTCTGCACAGCATGTGGGGGAGGCATCTCGGGATTCCCCTTCTGTACCCTGAGACCCGACAGTTCAAGAAGTCAAGCCTTTTTCTTGGTGTACGTCTTTAGCTATCTAGGAGTAGGGTTTCCCCTGCTCTGTCCCATTGTTAGATTTGGTCCTCTTTCTTCTCAAAGCTCATTGTTTTCTATCTTGGTGTGTAAGGGTGCGGAGGTTTTAAGATTGGCTCTGTCTAAGCTGCCATCTTCCCAGAATCCTTAATAGAATTTCAATAATTACACCTAGCATAAAATGTTTAGGCATTGGATAAGCAATGGGCACTCCACTCATTTATATTTCTTCATTACCACAAAATTGTTGTACAAATTAATACAAAAATTATGTTCAATATTACTAAAAATTTATGTATATATGGTCTTTAATGTCATGCTTGTGTAGACCTAATAGTGAGTGCTTGATCAAAGAATAGGCATGGTGAAATAAAATGAAAAGTAGTTCATTTTATTAGTTATTCAAACCAACCTGAATTTCAAAAGAACACTGATTCCTTCATCCCAAATTAAAGAAATGTATATTCATCCTTATGAAAAAGAAAAATGAGAGTTGATAGATTTTCTCAGATCATTAGGAGAATATGTTTAGAAAAAAATAACTTAAAAAACCTGAAACCAACAGACATCACTTGAGAGCAATATATGTGACAAAAAACATATAATTGGACTTATTTAATTTTCAATAATTTTTGCCTCACAATGAAAGTTATAAAATGACTAATATAATTTAATGAAATCAAAAGATTTCCAACAGTGAATTTAAACAACAATATTTTGAAAGAATAAAACACATGACAACAAATGGAAGGCATATTTCTGTAGATTTCTTTAAGGCATTTGACGATTTTTTTTCTTTTTACCCAATTCTCATCCTCCCAGTCCTGAGACACATTGGCCTCTTAATGAGAAGAGGGATTGATTGCTTTAAAAAGCACTTTTTTTTTCTTAAATAAAGTAAGATCTAAATGACTGGATAATTTTGTTGTTGTTGTTCATCGATGGGTAAAGTAAATATAATTAAAACAGCAATCTTACCTAAAATAGACTACTTATTCAATGCCATCCCAATAAAATTACAAAAAATCTAGAAAATAATAAAAGTCATTTGAAAGAACAAAAGAATAGTAAAATTATTAATTTTAAAATCTAAATAAAGAAGGTCTAGTATTACCAGATTTTAAACTGTATTATAAAGCACTACTTATCAAAACCATCTGGTATTGGCTAAGAAATAGAAAGATAGATTAGTGAAGCAAAAGAAACATACATCAAACAAAAATTAAAGATTATATTAACCTGTATTTGATAAAAAATAAATTCAAGCTATTCAGATAAGTAATTTCATAATTGCTTGGACAACTGCAAAGTAGTTTGGCAAAAATCAATATTATATACCATTCACTAAGATAAAATCAAAATGGATTGCCTTTCAAATAGACATCTCACATCTAAAACATGTAGAGAACTTTGTAAATTTATGGGAATAAGAGTCAATTCCTAATTGATAAATGGACAAAATATAGGAACAGACTATTTTCAGAAAAATAAATCAAAGCCTTACCTAGGTAAAATGAAAAAATGCTATAAATAATTACTGATGATGGAAATGCAAAAAAAAAACAATTCTCGGTATCATCTCACACCTATGAAGTTGTCTAAAATGACAAAAGGGCAAAATGACAAATGTTGGGGGGACGACATGAAAAAGTAGTGACACTAATACATTCTAGGTGGAACAGTGAACTTATCCAACCATTTCAGAGAGTAATTTGGAATCACTCCCAGAAAGCAATAAAACTGTATATACTTCGGCCCAACAATACCATTGATGGGTTTATTTCCCAAGGAGATCAAGAGAAAAGGTAAAGAACCTATTTTTTTCCAAAATGTTTATGAAAGTTGTCTTTGTGGAAGCAAAAAACAAAACAACACCACAAAATCACAACTGAAAATTAAGGGAAAGTCTATTAATTGGGGAGTGGCTAAACAAATTTTATTATGACTATGATGGAATACTATTGCACTGTAAGAAATGATGAGCAGATTTTTTTTAACTTGGAAAGAACTACATAATATAATAGTGAAATGAGTAGAATCAAGAGAACTTTATATACAGCTACAGATAAAATGTTTGAAGAATAATTTGTGAATGCTCACCTTCAGAGAAAGAACTATTGGCAGCAAAAACACAATTGACAAAAATCTATCTATATTGGTCAAATGATGTCTTCTACAGTAAAAGTAAAGGAAGGGGTTGAATAAAAAGAAATTAGTAAAAAATAAATTGAAAAAGAAGGGCCTATGTTTAAAAGCCCTACAGTAGGATGCAGACTTTTTATCTCCAAACCTGATGAAAAGAAACTTAAACTAATTCTGACCTGAAAAGATGTATCACAACCAAAAGGGAAAATAATTCTCAGGATAACATTAATCTCTTTCAAAAATGCAACGAATCATCAGGGTTTGGGGAGGAAAGAGGCAAAGCAGCCCATGAGAGGCCTCTTTGTTACCTCAACTATTTCATTTATGAGTGCAACAGATCTAGAAGCAGACTCCAAAGTTCTAATTTAGTCCACCAGAAGGAAACAGTCAGAAGAGCTATATTTCCATATATGGCCTCTATTGGTCCCTACTGCAATTCAATCTCCATTACATTAGTTTTAATCATTTTAAGAACTAGCATTTGGAAAACATTTAACCTTTAAAGTACTTTGATGTTTTTTAAAGGTGAAACCTCTCCTTTAGTTATTCTTTTATTTTATATTTAATAATAAAAAAATTAAAAAGCTCTTTTCCAAAGATATAAAAAATAATTAGAACTTGGCATGTAAGAAATATTGATTTTAAAATGGTATATTTGTAGATAATTTTTAAATGGGGTATGATTTCCCATGTTTGCATTTTATTGGTAGAAAAACATATGTTCTTTAAAAAGGCCATAAAACTGTCTACCTTTTCATCCAAGAACACTACTAACAAGTTTGTATCCCAAAGAGTTTAAAGATAAGGGGGGAAAAGAACCTATTTGTACCAAAACCCTTATAGCAGCAATTTTTGTGGTAGTAAAGGACTGGAACCTGAAGGAATGTACATCAATTGGAGAATGGCTGAACAAGATGATGTATATGATTGTAACCAAATACTAATATGCCGTGAAAAATGACAAACAAGAAAAACTTTGGAAAGACATATATGAAGTGATGCAAAGTTAAGTGAAAAGAACAAGGAGAACATTGTACACAATAAAAACAATAATATATGATGACCAATTGTGAATGACAACTGTTATCAACAAGGCAAGGCTTTAGAATAAGGGATTTATGATGAAAAAAGAATATCCACAACCTTAGAAGGAACTGAAAATTTCTGAATGTAGATTGAAGTATACCATTCTTCACTTAAGTTCCTTTGCAATATTTTCTCTAGTGTAAACAATGTGTCTTGTTTCACAACATGACAAAAATGGAAATAGGTCTCTTATGATTATATAGATATAGATATAGATATAGATATAGATATAGGTATAGATATAGATATAGATGTAGATATAGATATATAACCTAGATTGTACTACCTGACTTTTTGATGAAGGGAGAAGGGAGTGAAGGAGTAAGAAAAGATGAATTGCAAATTGTCGGAAAACAAATATTAAAAATTGTATCTACATATAAAAAATTCCTTCACTATGAATTGTCCTCTACACTTCATTTAGTAAAAAGAGTAATTGATTGCTTTGCATTTTCATCAGTTAATTGTCAAGGACATTCTGAGAGGGTTGAATTTCTTCGAGGAACATTAAAAGAAGAAGAGAATTAGAATTTAAGAAGGAGAATGGTCTCCAGAGATCATTACAATAGTCTAAGATCTGAACATTTCTCTTTTTACAACATACCATGAAAATAAAATTATCCTCCAGTCCTCGTGTGGATACCTGCAGTCAGTGAAACTCACCCCTACTTGAAGCAGTCCAATCCACTTTTGTTTCACTTTAATGAATTCCCCTGAAATCTTCCTAATCCTGACTCTCTGTAACTTATACCCTTTATGTATAGGTTGAAATTCTGGGAACAAATGAAATCAATAAAATTCTTTAAAATAGTTGTGGTAAATTAATATATACTCTCTGATTCTTCTCTGAACATTACCACTTCTTCAATTATAATGTACTCCAGACTCTTTGCCAACTTGTTTATTCTCTTCTGAATATTCTCCAGGTTATCAATGTCCTTCAAAAGGCAGAGAGGCTAATAGTTTTTTGATTGAGGGAGAGCATGGTTTTTTCATGGAAATTATTGTTCTCTTGATACAAGTCAGTAAAACAGTTGCTGTTTTCTTAATTAACTCTCATTTTACACTATTACTTTTTCCTGAGCTGGTAATTCACCAAAGTCTTCCATATTTCTCTCTCTCTCTCTTTTTTTTTTAAGTAAAACTTTTTGTCCAGTCAGGTTTTCTTACATCATGTATTAAGTTGATTGTTTTAATCTGACTTCAAGACTTTATCCATTTTTAATTTCATATTATCACATGTGTCCATGTTCTATTGTAATGTATAGAAACGGTCAGCCATTTTCTGTAGATGCAAAAAAGCAGTTTGCCCCTTTAGAACACAGAATCTGACAAGGTAGCCCTGGGCATGTGCCAATCTGGAAGTTGGGAAAGGAGTATAAATTGGGTTACACAAACCTCTCAACCCCATTTCTTCTTCTTTGGGTTAGGTGGCAGGAGGTTGTCTATTGTGTGGGCCCTGGGAGGAAGGAGATTAGTATAGGCAGGCAGGCAGGGTTTAAACAACATTAAACTACATTGCTATCTATAACAATCACCTTAGTATTGATAAGGCCACTGAGCCTTAATTATAAAATAATATCATTTCATCAAACATTTAGAATCAACAACACCTTCTAAACCAGGGGAGACTCTCAAAGTCCCCTGGACTCAGCACCAAGAGAATCCATATCAGCTTCTGAGCCAGGAGAAACTGTCAAAGTCACCTGGATTCAGCAACTAGGCCAACTTTCTATTTAAACATTAGCATAACTTATTATACTTATTACTAATTTAAAACTAAATAGGGTTCACCTACTTCCCTCTCTCCCATCCCCCAATTTACCTTTCTGTCAATTAACCCAAATAAACCCAGTTAATCTTTAAGTCTCTGATAGTCTAATTTAAGAGTTGATAGCTTACCTTACAGAAGACAACATCATTTTATATATTATCATGGCCGGATTGTGGAAATTAGCTTAGCTGATCCAATTACATCTAGATCAAGCTTATGTTAGATCTATAAATATTGTTAAGGTCCCAGGAAGTCAGGACCAACTTCCTAGTTACCTCTAAGCCAATAGACTCCTTGGAGCTGTTACTAAGGCATTAAGCCTGTCTTAGAATTCCAACA